>NW_006408644.1:726823-737912 GCF_000296735.1 Chrysochloris asiatica | reverse complement strand
GACAATAAATGCTGACGAGGATGCAGAGAGATTGGGACCCTCCTATAATATTGGTGGGACTGCAAAATGGTCTAACCACTCTGGAAAGCAATATGGTGCTTCCTCAGGAAACTTGGATTTAGAAATATCTCATGATCCATCAATTCCTCTACTTTGTATTTACCCACAAGAAATACGAGCCATAACACGAGTAGATATATGCACGCCAATGTTCATAGCAACACTATTTACAATAGCAAAAAGATGGAGACAGCCTAAGTGCCCATCTATTAAAGAATGGATAAACAAACTGTGGTACATACACACAATGGAATACTATGCTACCTTGAAGAACAACAAAGAAGCTGCAAGCCACCGCATAACATGGATGAACCTTGAGGACATTATGCTGTGTGAAATTGGTCTGTCACAAAAGGAGAAATACTGCATAGGACCATTATTGTAAAAGACTAAGAAAAAGAACCCACCCTAAAAGAGGTTAAAATATATATATATATATTTGCTGATCGCTAGGATGAATTGGATGAGAGGCGAGAGAGGGAGGGGAAGATAGAGCACAGGGTAGGGAATAGACACAGAATAGCTTGGGTACTGGGTGGGGGGGCAATACACAAGAAGGGGGAGGGGAATGGAAGAACAAGGCTGATGGGAGAACAGTTATGCAGGTTCGCATGGGCTAAGTGAGACAGAGGAAAATGATGCTCTATGAACAACAGGGCTCCAGGATACAGGGATTGAGGTATATTTTTAATGGGTAAAGGAGGGGAATAATGTTAAGATGCGGGACAAAGATGAGGCTTTCTGCTCCCGTAAAGATTTACAGCCTCTGAAACCCTGTACAGGGTCACTATGAGTTGTAACCGACTGCACATGGCACATAACAACAACAATGTTAAGATGCTTGGCTGTCTTTTGATTCTTAGTTTACCTTGTCTACTACCATTGTAAAATAGATACTTGAGGAGGAGGGAAAGGAATAGCCAGAAACATCACAATAGAAAGCTTGTAAGCCTGCCTTCAGCCTATAGCTGATTGGAATACCTTATAGGGGGCTAGAAGTTGCCCAGTGAGAGAGACTTCCTGTGGAACTTTTGCATTGCATAAGGCCATAGGTGGAATCCAGAACCCCATCCAGAATCATCTGAGGTAGGAAATTTCCAATGGAAAGGACGAGTAGACCAGCCTGAAGTGGCTAGATAAACAGAAGATACTTCGTGAAAGAAAGACCATCAGGAAAAAATCATAAACAATAATGTCAGTCTGGTTGATTACTAGAAGAACAAGTAAGCTGTTCACCTGGGAGCCATCAAGGCACGTGGTGGGACCCCTCAGCCTTGGAAGCAAACTCCCTTCCAAGACTAAGGCTCAAAGGGAATACACAAGCAGGCATGTGGTCTGGCTGGTGACCATGTTGGTCAATAATAAGAGGAAGTGGGGGAAAAAACAGCAATGAAGTTGGGAGCTAAATCCGACCACATTCAATAAACTCCTGTAAACCCGTGTGGAGATCTGGATAGCCAGCAGTATGGCAAGACCCGGGGACTCCTGGGCCCAGAGGTAGTGACATGGCCACAGAGGACTAGAGGGAGTGTGAAGTGTCCAGCAGATATGAAGTGAAGGGAGATGCACAAGAACACCCATACTTGCAAATAGTACCCATTCATTTGACCTGGCTTTGATGCCTTGATGATTAGCCCTCGACTAGAAGAAGAAATGAGAGGGTGCATGCAAAAGCTGGACAGTGAAAAAGGAAGACCATAGAAGAATTGATGCTTTTTAGTATGGTGTTGGAGCACAATGTTGAAAGTGCCATGGGCTGCCAAAAGAACCAATAGATCTGTTTTGGAAGAAGTGCGGTCAGAGTGCTCCTTGGAGGCCAGGATGACCAAAGTTCGTCTTTCATATCGTCAGGAGGGACCAGTCGCTGGAGAAGGATACCATGTTTGGTAAGGTGGAGGGTCAGAGAAAAAGAGGAAGACCCCCCAACGAGATGGATTGGCCAAGTGGCAGTATCAATGGACTCAAGCATGGCAACAATGGTGAGGTTGGCCCAGGACTGGGCAGTGTTTCGTTCTGCTGTGCATAAGGTCGTTATGGGTGGATACCGACTCAATGGCACCTAACAACAACAATGGATGTAGTAGCTCAAAAAAGGGAATAACTCTTTACCCCAAGGATCACTCCAATCCCCTCAGTACACAGGGTTGACAGGGATGGGTAACTTAGACATTGTCTACCCAAAATGGGGGGGGGGGGGAGCTACAAGCTTTCAAGAGGGAGCCTAGTTCCAGATGGGGCAGTGGTAGGTAGAAGTTCCGCTGAATTATTTCCAATCTGTTGGGACCAGGCTGGTGAAAGGAAATGGGTGTAAGACTCTTGTGGTACGATAGTGAATAATTGCCATTAGGACTGACTGCGAGGTATCAGAAATGTAGAGGTAGATTTTTTTTTTAACAGAAGTAGGGGAGCGATTTATTTTCCAGCCCTGGGGCGGAGGTCTCTGGGACCATCAATTGAGAAGAGCGGAGAGCGGAGCCCTACCCAGAGAGGCAGTGACGCCAGGGATGGAGACAGAGACAATGATATGGACAAATGAAGCAGCTGGGGACACTGGAATCAGGGAGGGAGAGAGGCTGTGTGCTGATGGTCAGGGGGCAGGCCTGTGGGATGTACCCTTTGGTTATTTGATGATGCATGGAAGGAATTGTAATCCTTGCAATGAAACAAAATATGTTAGGATGAATGTAAAACTGATGTTCTCCCATGTAAACCCACATAATTCACAATAAAAACTTTTAAAAAAATAAAATAAAGCAGGCATTGAATATCTGTAAAAAAAAAAAAAAAGATAGATCTTGAAATGTCCTTTTTGATGATGAATGTGATGCCATTCCTCATCAATTTGTCATGTTCAGCATAGTAAACTATATGACAGTCCAACTAAAAGTGACCAATACCTTCTTATTTCCACCCATTAATAACTAAGATATTGATCTAATTTTTGACAACTTCCAATTGTCCTAAATTCATACTTTGCCCATTTCACTTTTCAATTACTAATGTTGTTTGCAGTTCTTTTTTCTGATTTTGAATAATATCCAATCAGCAAATGAAGGTCAGTGAAATGAAGTAATGAAAGTATTACTCCATCCATATCATTAAGGTCAATTCTACTTTGAGGATGCAACCCTTATTCCACTGCATTTTGAGTAACTTCCAACCTGAGGGGTTCATCTTCCTGCACTAAATCAAATAATATTTTTCTTCTGTTCACGAGGTTTTCAGTGGCTAATCACTCAGAAGTAAGTCACATATTAGTTCTTCCTATTTTGTTCTTAATTTGGAAGCTTCACTGAAACCTGTCCACCATGAGTGATCCTGCTGGTATTTGAAATGTGATATTAATGAATTTGTGTTATAATTGGCATGGACTACCGCTGAAATTAATCACAGCTTCCAGCATCACAGCAACATGTAAAGCACCTCAGTGTAACAAATGTACAGAGGTATAGGGAAATTTATAAATCAAGGTAATCTAAACTTACTCTATGCTTCTAGAAACAATAATTTTACACAAGCATGATAAAGGACATTCAAGAAATGTTATACAATCATTATCAAACAAAACTTTAAAAACTTAGAATGTGTTCACTTTCCTAGTATCATTCACAAGTATCATAGTGCTTTACCCATCTCAAACTTTCCCACTAATGTGGAGTTGATTCCATCTGTTAAGTGCCATCGAATCGGTTCTGACTCATAGCAATTCCGTATAGGGTTTCCCAGGAGCTACTGGTGAATTTGAACTGACCACCTTGAAGTTCAAATTGACCTTGTGGTCTAGTGCATTATCCCACTGCGCCACACACCAGAGATCCGATAGGACAGAGTAGATCTGTTTCATAGGGTTTCCAAAACTGTAAATCTTTATGGAAGCAGACTACCACATCTTTCTCCCCTGGAGTGGTTGGTGAGTTCAAACTGCTGACTTTTTGGTTAGCAACTGAGAGATTTAACCACTGTGCCAGCAGGACTCCTACATTACACATGGTGATGGTGTGCCATGGACTCGGTTCCGACTCATAGAGAACCTGCATAGGGTTCCCACGGAACAGCTGGTAGTTTCAAACTGGTGACCTTGAGGTTAGCAGGCCAACACTTAACCACTACGCTACCAGAACTCCTTGCTTTACCCATATGTTGTTGTTGTTAAGTGCCGTCGAGTCGATTGCGACCCATAGCAACCCTGTATAGGGTTTCCGAGGAGCAGCTGGTGAGCTTGAACCACTGATCTTGCAGTTCAAAGGACTTTGCAGTCTAACGCATTAGCCCACAGCACCACACCAGTACTATGTTGTTGTTGTTGTTATGTGCCGTGGAGTTGGTTCCGACTCATAGCGACCCTGTACAGGGTTTCCGAGGCTGTAAATCTTTACGGGAGCAGAAAGACTCATCTTTCTCCCGTGGAACAGCTGGTAGTTTCGAACTGCTGACCTTATGGTTGGCAGCCCAATTCGTAACCAGCACTAAATTTCTAACTTTTGAGTGAATGAAAATTTTAACTATATTTTTTTCTATTTACTATGGAATAGTGATTAGAATGAGCAGTGAGTTCAGTAATTGCATCTCTTTGGACCTCAGCTTCCTCATCTTTTAAATGTTAGATGGATTATCCAGGATTCTCTTTGCAAGACTAATGAGAAATAACAAAGTATCAAATTGTTTGTAGCTATAACATTTAATAACTTGTTTAGACATAAATTGTTGCAGTGATATTTTCAGTTAAGCTACTTTGTTTTCCAAATTTTAGTAGATTCTGTTTAAAGATCCAAAATAGCTTTGGTAAAATCATACTAGACCTATGTGATACCAAATACCCCAATGAAAACTGAAAATAATGTGCAGCTATCTAGATATTTTCATGTACTTAGATAACTTCTACAATATATACAAAATAACTTCATGAATTTGATTTTTTTTTTTCAGTTTTCATTTAAAGTCTTGGTATAATGAAAGATTAACCATAGAAAGCAAAGATGCTAACTAAGATTCTTTAGAAGTTTATTGCTCCCCAACTTTGCAACATTACTTCTTATATTCAAATAATGTATTTATTTATTCATACATAGGGTTAAAAAAAAATAAATAAAAAGACCAAAGCAATTCATTATTTCTAAACTGCAGTTTCACACATGTATTAGTAAAGTGTTAACTATTTCTGACAGTTTTAGAAATTTTGAAAGTATCATTATCAAACAAAGCTTTAAGAAAACAGAAAATGGTTTTGGTTTCAGTCTTTGTTTCTGCATTTGTTGTTGTTCATCCAAATCACTGCAGTTACCTGAGATAAACATTTAGCAAGGTTCCAAGCACATTCATATATGCTTTTGAAATATCAAACCACTTATATGTACTCATGTAAAGTAACAGTCAAGGGATAAAAGGGGTATTGGCTAAGCGTTGCAGTAAAAATTAGACTCTACATTTACGTTAAAATTGTCAACTTCACCACAACATATTTCCTTGCTATCAAAAGATTGACTTTCTTTTAACAAGATTCCTTAAATTATGTATGAATCCACTAAAAAAAAAGGTAGCGTAGTGGTTACGAATCGGGCTGCGAACCTTAAGGTCAGCGGTTCGAAACTACCAGCTGCTCCGCGGGAGAAAGATGAGGCTTTCTACTCCCGTAAGGATTTACACCCTCGGAAACCCTGTACAGGGTCGCTATGGGTCGGACCCGACTCGACGGCACTTAACAACAACAAACAACAACAACATTCAATATATTTGGGAAATTGTGACCTAACTCTGATAACTTTGATAAGATATTTAATGAATATTAAGACACCTGTTATTGTTGTTGTCAGGTGCCATCGAGTCAGAACCGACTCATAGCGACTCCACGCACAGCAGAATGAAACAATGTCCAATCCTGGGCCAACCTCACTACCGCTGCCACACTTGAGTCCATCAATGATGCCACCTGGCCAATCCATCTCGTTAGGGGTCTTCTTATCGCCTATTAAACTATCAAATCAGAGACAGCCAAATAGGATTCTTTCTAAGGCCCTTTAAATCATTCAAATGCAATTTTTTTTCAATAATTAGACTAATACAGCTTATATCAGTTCATAATATAATAAAAATGTTTCAGGCATTGGGTATACAAAATCAGTTTTTTCCAATTAATGATACAAAGCTTTCAACTTTGTTTAATTTGACAAGTAGACAAAAAATATTGAGGGATCGCATAAGGCACTCTAACCACAATCCTTTCTCCACCCTTCAGGCCAGCCAAACTTGCAAGCAAATTTGAGGTTCTTAGAACTGATTGCTGAGAAGCATGTTGATGTTGTTGTGAAGTGCTGTCGAGTCGGTTCTGACCCATAGCGAAAAGAGGAGGAAGTGATAATTTAGAAACCACAGTTTGATTGGAAGTAGGAACATCATTGATGGGTACAATTCCCTTCCTGCACATTATTTAGGCACCATAGAGCAAAGGGACAAACAGTGGTTCAGAAAGTGTAGTCTCTGTGATTCCTTTGAGAAAGAAAGCCAACATAACATGAGTTTTTTAAAATTTAGCTGCATTTTACTCCCTCCATCTTAAGCAGTATATTATTTGCAGAAATGTGATTTTCTCTTGGCTATCCTTTATGCTGCATATAAAGAAGTCTCTTGTGAATCTACTATGGCTGCTTTTTAGTATGTTGTTAAAGAAATGCTGTTCTGTGGTGAAGAACAAGCAATTTTATTTGCCTAGAGGACTAACTTTCCATCCTGTATCTGTTCTGGCTCTTCACTTTTTTCCCCACAGTATCACTGGATAATGTACTTCAAAGAAACCCCCAAATAGCCTTGTCATCAGATTGCCTGTCTTGTCTAGCCAGAGGTATGTGGTTTTCAAGAAAAACTATAACATAATAGCATTGTCACATTTAAATTTCAGGTTGTGGGATCTTGGGGTAAAAGTATATTACATCTAAGCATTACACAAAATGCTGGCAATATATGAGATATTGTCTTGCATCCATCATGGAAGTGGTATACAGGCTGAGGGAGACTTGCTTTGATTGAGATGAATAACCAAGTGAATTTTGGACATGGAGGACAAACAGGTGTGCACAATCCATGAACAGAGCTCTGCTCTTATAGACGGATGTCTGTACCATTCTTTCAATGCACACTGGTTAAAACACTGTCAGGATTTATCATCCAGGGACACATCCTTTCAAAGTGCTCTTTGCCAATAAACGTGCATCTGTCAAGTTCTACAGTTTATTATGGGTTTTGATAGTATAAGAAATGTTTACAGAGAAATCACTTGTTCAAGGAGAGTGCAAGAAGCACACAGGTAACAGATGCCTTTATTTCTATTATTACTTTATTTGATTATGAATATTGATGTGGCATTATAGGATAACCATAGGACTGTTGCCTACAGGTCAATAGTTCAACCCTTGAACTATACAATGTCTTCATGGGTCATATTTCAGGTGCTTTGACACAGAATGAAGACAGAATACAAAAAGGAGAGACAGACTAATTCTGAACATTTAGTCACTGAAAACCTTATGAATAGCAGTGGAACACTAAGAGCACCAGAATATTGAATATTTAAATATGATAAGACCACTAGGATATTGTCAGATATAGTACCAGAATATGTGTTCTTCAGGTTGGAAGACACTCAAAATATGACTGGGAAAGCTGCCTCCTCAAAGTTGAATTGACCATGATGGCACTACTGGAATAAAGCCTTCAGGACCTTCATTTGCTGATAGGGCACAACTCAAAATGAAGAGAAACACCTGTAATCATCCGTTAAAAATAAGAACATGGAATGTACGAAGAAGTATAAATCTAGGAAAACTGAAAGTTGTCAAAAGGAAATGGAACGCATAAACATTGATATCCTAGGCATTAGTAAGCTGAAATGGACTGGCATTAGCCATTATGAATCTGACTATCATGGTTTACTATGCCGATAATGACAAATGCATTGCATTCATCATCAAAAAGAACACAATCAAGATCTGTCTTGTAGTGCAACATTGTCTGTGATAGGACTCAGGGAGGGAGAGGGACTATGTGCTGACAGCCGGTGGGGTGGACCTGTGAGTTGTACCCTTTGGTTACACCCCACATCCTGGCATCACTGCCTCTCTGGGTAGGGTCACACTCTCTGATCTTCTCATTGATGGTCCCAGGGACCTCCGCTCTTGGCTACAAAATCAATCATTCCCCTCTTTTTGTCAAAAAACCTGTACATTTCCAACACTCACAGTCAGTCCTGATGGCAATTATTTACTATTGTACCACAAGAGTCTTATACCCATTTCCTTTCACCAGCCCCATCTCAACAGATTGGAAATCATGCAGTGGAGGTGCTACCTACCCCTGCCCCATATGGAACTAGGCTCCCTCTTAAAAGCTTGTAAGTCAGTCACTTCTTGCCTTTATAGCCCTCCCCCCTACCTCATTTTGGGTAGCCAATGTCTAAGTTGCCCATCCCTGTCAACCCTGTGTACCGAGGGGGTAGGAGTGATCCTTGCTGTAAAGATTTGTTCCCTTATTTGAGCTACTACATTCATAAGTATAGGTAAAGTTCATCAAATTGTAGTGGGTTACTCTTTTTTTTTTTTTTTTTTTTCTTCCCTCTTCTTTCTTCTTCTAGTTGCGTTCTGATCATCCAGCCATCGAAGCCTCGTCAAGTGGGTACTATCCACAAGTATGGGTGTTCTTGTGCATCTCCCCTCACTTCATGTCAGCCGGACATGTCACTCTCTGCTCTAGTCCTCTGTGGCCATGTCACTGCCTCTGGGTTCAGGATTCCCCGGGTCATGCCATAACTGTTGGCCATCCACACCTCCTCCTGAGTTCACAGGAGTCTACTGAATATGGATGGACTTAGATCCCACATAATTCACAATAAAAACTTAAAAAAAAGAAAAGAAATACAGCCTGAATGTTCTTTAGAAGCCAAGACGGCCAGACTTCATCTCTCATACTTCAGACATATTATCAAAAGTTACTAATCCCTGAAGAAGGACATCATGTTTACTAAAGTGAAGGGTCAGTGAAAAAGAGGAAGAACTTCAATGAGATGGATTGGCACAGTGGCATCAGCCATAGGCTCAGGTGTAGCAATGATTGTGAGGTTGGCTGCTGAATATAAGGTCACTAATAACAACACTTCCCTTATACCACTAACAAGGTTCTTCAGTAGCTCATGGCTTCTTTGGGATAGATACTATAATTGCCCTGAAAATTTGATAGCACTCATTTAACTTCATCTTAATGCAACATTTGTTTCAGTGATTTCATCTGACCTTAGTATAAACTAGTTATTTTCTGTTGCTTCATTGTCATGACTGCTTCCTTAATTGTATGGTCATTGTTACTACAATTAGGGCAATAATACAGTCTAGTTAGCCCAAGACTATCTCACATTAATTCCGTTGACCTCCCATATTCTTTTATAGTGAGTGCCCCTTTCCTCTCACAAAAGTGCTATATCTTATCGAAGAAGAGCTCTCTTCCATTAGTTTATAACTGCTATTATAACTTTAATGAGGCTCCTAAATAGAATAATCTAATGGTCTTGGTTTCCTACAGTTCTAATACATTTAGGATTATTTTGTTTTACTTGGTTTTTCAGTTTATTATACCCTATTGCTATAGCAGAAAAAGCACTGACATTGAAGCAAATGAATTTGTGTCCAAACTCCAATCCTGGTACTTATTAGCTGAGTAAATTACGGCACTACCTCAGTTTTCTTGTCATTAAAGTGGGGATGATGATATGACTTAGCTCACATGATTGTTTTGAGGATGAATCAAACATAGTATGAAAATAAAACCTAGCACAGTACCTAGTATATTATGGTAATGAATAAATGTTAATTCCCCTTTTTCACTCCCTCGCTCTATAGCCAGTAACGTAAAATGGGTTCTCCAGAGGTTACATTAAAAAACAAACAAACAAAAAAAAACACACCAAAAACATTTCACCTTATGGTATTTAACAACATACTCAACATTCTCTCTTCTAATTGACAATTTTTCCTACTCAAGAGTGAATAAATTTTTGCCCACTGAAGTACTCTGAGTCTTACAAAGTGATTCCTACCTCTCTTTTCCTGCCAACACTTAAATTCTGAGTCTTATTTTCAAGATCAAATTTCAAGAAGCCTCACTAACATCTCACTAGGAGAACAATAGGAAGCTTAAGCAGAAAAGAACACTTGGGAGCCAATCTTTTTAGTGAGACCAGAGGTTGCAAACCTTTTTTCTGTAAAGGCCCGGATTGTAAATATTTTTGGTTTTGTAGGTCATAGTCTCAGTCACAGAGCTCAAATCTGCCATTGTAAAGTGAAATGAGACACAGATGATACATAAATGCATGAGCATAGCTGTGTTCCAAGAAACTTTTATTATGGACATAAAATTTGAATTTCACATAATTTTCATGTGTCACAAAATAATATTTCATTGTTTTTTAATTGTCTAAAAGTGAAAAACTACCACTCATCTGTCAGTCTGTTATTCTGTGAAAGCTTGAAGATTGCAGTGATGCTGGAAACTATACCAGCGGCATTTTAAATATCAGTAGGTCTCACGTGGTGGGCAGGTTTCAGCTAGGCTTCCAGACTAGCACAGACTTGGAAGAAGGAGAGGCAGACCATTTCTGAATGGCTAGCAACTTGAATATCAGTGGAACACTGTTATATATATAGTGCCAAAATATGACTTCTCAGGTTGGAAATCCAAAATGGAACCAGGAAAGAGCTGCCTCCTCAAAGTAGTGTTGACCATAATGACGTGAATAGAGCAAAACTTTCAGGACCTTCATTTGCTGATGGGCACACCTAAAGATGAGAATAAACACCTGAAAGTATCCATTAATAATCAGAACTTGAGGTGCATTACTGGTTGGCAGGCATGGAGTAAAGATCAGTGCATTACTGGTTGGCAGGCATGGAGTAAAGATCAGTGCATTACTGGTTGGCAGGCATGGAGTAAAGATCAGTGCATTACTGGTTGGAAGGCATGGAGTAAAGATTGCGGTGCGTTACGGGTTGGA
>NW_006408644.1:704145-723133 GCF_000296735.1 Chrysochloris asiatica | reverse complement strand
CTGCCCACCAGTGATGTATCCACCCTGGCTTTGGGGTGCCTCATTGTCTCCCTTCAAAAAAAAAAAAAAATCAGAACTTGAAATAGACAAAGTATGAGTCTAAGATAATTGGAAGTTGTCAAAAGTGAAATGGGATGCATAAAGATCAATATCTTCGCCATTAATGAACTAAAATGGACTGGTATTGACCATTTTGAATCTGACAGTCATATAGTTTACTAAGCCAAGAATAACAAATTGAAGAGAAATGACTTTGTTAAAAAAAAAAAAAAGAAAATGTTTCAAGCTCTAGCTCGAAGCACATTGCTGTCTGTGATAGGATAATATCCATATGCCTACAAGGAAGAACAGTTAACACCATTATGATTCAAATTTATGTATCAACCACTAACACTAGTGATTGAAGAATTCTACCAGCTTCTTTAGTCTGAAATTGATCAAACATGCAATCAAGATGCTATGATAATTACTGGTGATTGACATGCCAAAGTAAGAAAGAAAGAGGAAAGATCAATACTTAGAAAATATGGCTTCAGTGATAGAAATGATGCTGGAGATCATATGATAGAATTTTGCAAGACCAAAGACATATTCATTGCAAATACCTTGTTTAAACAACTAAAGATAAATTCAAGCTTCCACCTGCAATACTGAAAGATTCCATGGGTAAAATATTGAATGATGCATAAAGCATCAAAAGAAGATGGAAGGAATACAGAGTCACTGTACCAAAAAGAAACAGTCGATGTTCAACCATTTCAAGAGGTAACATATGATCAAGAGCCAATGGTACTGAAGAAAGAAGTTCAAGCTACATTGAAATGATTGGAGAAAACCAAGGCTCAAGGAATTGACAGAATACAAACTGAAATCTCTCAACAAACGGATGCAAGCTTGGAGGCGCTCACTCATCTATGTCAAGAAATTTGGAAGGCAGCTACCTAGCCAACCAATTGCATATCCATATTTGTGCAATGGAATGAGAAAATCATCTAAAAATATCATTATCACATGTAAGTAAAACTTGGCTTATTTGAAGATACTCCAGAAATGTTTATAATGGTACATAGACCAGGAACTGCCAGAAATTCAAGTCAGATTCAGAAGAGGACATGCACTAGGGATATCATTGCAGATATTAGATGTATCTTGGCCAAAGATGGGAAATGCCAGAAATAAGTTTACTTTTGTTTTATTGACTATGCAAAGATTTTTGACTATGTGGATCATGACAAACTATGGATAAAATTAAGAATAATGGGTATTACAGAACATTTGTGCTCATGAAGAACCTGTATATAGACCAAGAGGCAGTCTTTTGAACAGAACAAGTGATAATGAATGTTTTAAAATCAGAAAAGATTTGAGAAGTGGTTGAATCCTTTTACCATACTTCCTTAGTCTATATGCTGAGAAAATACTCTGAAAAGCTTGATTATATGAAGAAGAACATGGCATCAGGACTGGAAGAAGACTCATTAACAAGCTGCAATATCCAGATGATACAACCTTGTTCACTGAAAGTAAAGAGGACTTAAAATGCTTACTGATGAAGGTCAAAGCAGCAGCCAAGAAATCAAATGATGTATTGCTTTACCAAATATGCGACAAAAGACCTCTTTAAAGTGTTAAAGAACAAACATAACAGGTTAATACTAAGGTGTGCCTGATTCAAGCAGTGGTATTTTCAAGTATGCCATATGCATGTGGAAGTTGGACAATGAATAAGAAAGGCCACAGAAGAATCCATTCATTTAAATTTTGATGTTGGAAAATCATATTAAAAGTAGCATGGAAGGCCAGAAGAACAAACAAATCTGTAGTGGAAGAAGTACAGGTAGAATGCTACTTAGTAGCTAGGATGGATAGACTTCATCTCTCAGACTTTGGACATTTTATGAGGAGGGATCAGTCCCTGGAGAAGGACATAATGTTTGGTAAAGTGGGGAGTCAGCAAAAAAGAGGAAGACTCTCCTCCATTGAAATATATTGATACAGTGGCAGCAACAATGTGCTCAAATGTAACAATAATTGTGAGGATGGCACAGGACCAGGCAATGTTTCATTCTGTTACACATAGGATCACAATGAGTCAGAATCAACTCAATGGCACCTAACAACAATAATGAAAAAATGTTCTTAACTCATGGCCCACAGAAATAGACAACAAATCATATTTGATCCATGAACTATAGTTTACAACCCCTGAATTCAACTTTTTTTGTGTGTTTTAAATGAAAGGATATCAAGTAACAATTTATTTAAGCAAACAGGAATTAATTGGTTTACCTAATTAAAAGTTCAGGAATATGTATCTCAGGTACAGTTTGATCCAGGGATTCTAAACAATGTTTTCTGGCTCTGGCTCGCAATCTTTTTCTCCTTCATGTTGAGTTCCTTCTCATGTTCTTATTGTGTAAAAATGGTGTCCATATTTCTAGGATTTTTGCTTCTATGTACAGATCAACACAAAACAGTGTTCCTCTTGCTAATAGTGTTAATATGAAATGTTGTTGTTATTATGTGCCCTTAAGTCCTGTGTCCTGCACCATCCTAACATTCATTACTATGCTTGAGTCCATTGCTGCAGGCACTGTGTCAGTCCATCTCATTGGGGGTCTTCTTCCTCTTTTTTTGCTGAACCTCTACTTTACCAAGCATGATGTCCTTCTACAATGACTGCTCTTCCTGACAACATGTCCAAAGTATGAGAGATGAAGTCTCATCATCCTCCCTTCTAAGGAACATGCTGACTGTATTTCTGCCAAAACAAATTTGTTTGTTCTATTGTTAGTCCATGATCTATTTCATATTCTTCTGCAACACCATAATTTAAATACATCAATTGCATTTGAATATACAACCGATTGCATATCCATATTTGTGCAATGGAATGAAGAAATCATCTAACAATATCATTAACATCACATGTAAGTAAAACTTTGCTTTTTTGGTCTTTCTTATTCATTGTCCAGCTTTCTAATATACATTAGGAAATTGAAAATATCATGGTTTGAGTCAGGTGTATCTTAGTCCTCATAATGGTATTTTAGCACCTTAAATAGGTCTTTTGCAGCAAATTTGACCAATGAAATACATCTTTTGATTTCTTGACTGCTGCTTTCGTGATCATTGATTGTGGATCCAAGTAAAATAGAATCCATTTATCATTATGTTGTTGATTGGTCCAGTTGTGAGGAATTTTGTGTTCTTTATGTTGAGGTGTAACCCATCTGAAGCCTATAGTCTTTAAGTTTTCTTTGCTTTCAGCTAGCAAGATCTGTCATCTACATATCACAGGTGGTTAATGGATCTTCCTCCAATCCTGATAACATGTTCTTCTTCATATAGTCTTGCTTCTCAGATTATTTGCTCAGCATACAGATTGAATAAGTATGGTGAAAGAATACAACCAGAATGTACTTCTTTCCTGATTCTAAATCACACAGTATCCCCTTGTTCTTTTCAAATGGCTGCATCTTGATCTATGTACAGGCTCCACGTGAGCATAATTAAGTGTTCTATAATCCCAGTTCTTCACAAAATTATTAATATTTTCTTATAATCTGCACAGTTGAATGCCTTTGCATAGTCAATAAAAAGCCAGTAAACATTTTTCTGATAATCTCTGTTTTCAGCCAAGATTCATCTGATGTCAGCAATGATAGTCCCAGTTCTACCTTATCTTCTCAATCCAGGTTGGATTTCTGGTAGTTCCCTATCAATACACTGCTGCAGCCATTTTTAAATTAGTTTCAGCAAAATTTTACTTGTATATGTGATATTAATAAGATTGTTCAATATTTTCTACATTCTGTTGGATCACCTTTCTGTGAAATGAGCACAAATAGAAATATTTTCCAGATGGTTTTCAAGTAGCTGTCTTTCAAATTTCTAGTCATAAATCAGTGAGCATGTCCAGTGTTGCATTCTATTGTTGGAACATTTCAATTGGTATTCTGTCAATTCCTGTAGCCTTGTTTTTCACCAATGCTTTCAGTGAAGCTTGGATTTCTTCCTTCACTACCGTCAGTTCTCGGCTACATGTTGCCTCCTGAAATGTTTGAACATGGACCAGTTCTTTCTGGTAAAAATTACTCTTTCATCTTCTCTTGATGTTTCCTGTATCATTCAATATTTTGTCCATTAACTTCTTTGATATTGCAACTCAAGGGTTGAAATTTTTCTCCAGTCCTTTCAACTTGAGAAATACTGAGTGTGTTCTTCTTTCTTGGTTTCTAATTCCAGGTCTTTGCACATTTCATTATAATAACACAAAGTACTGGATCTGATATGATAATTAGTAGTTCAAACTGGATCATATTCCCATCCCTAACCCAATTTCTGTGGCCAGAGGTATGAGAAGTTCTGCTTGGTTAAACCAATAAAATGCCCTTGCCTTTGAGTACTGAGCAGGGTCATTGTTAAACTAACTAAACTATGTGGAATAAAAATAGAAAATAGGCAGTTACCCCAAAGAAAAAGGGGGGAGGTTAGTAAAATATAACAAATGTATACTATATACCTTGGAAAGGAGCTCAGGTAGCGTAGTGGTTCCGAGTTGGGCTACTAACCTCAAGATCAGCTAGTTCAAAACTACCAGCATTCCGCAGGAGAAAGATGAGGCTTTCTGAACCCATAAAGATTTACAGCCTCAGAAACCCTATACAGGGTCACCATGAGTCGGAACCGACTCCACAGCACATAACCACCACCACCACCATACCTTGGAACATGCAAATTAGGTTCTCCATGATTCTTTCAGCATATGAATTTAAATATTTTGAAGATAAAAATTAAACCAAGGACATAAAGTTGAACCTTCAGAGAAGGATATATGTCTGTTAAATAAACAAATTTTAGTTCCTATCTATTAGCATAAAAATAGTAGATTGTTGTTAGGTGCCGGGGAGTTAGTTCTGACTCATAGCAATCCTGTATAGGGTTTCCGAAGAGCTGTTGGTGCGTTTGAGCTGCCAACCTTGTTCAAACCGACCTTGAGGTCCATCCAGCACATTATCCTGCAGCACCACACCAGGACTTTTTAAATAGAGGGACAGTGAGTAAATTATTTAGGTTTCACAGATGACATACTTTGGTACATCTTCTGTATTGTTTTATTTTGCTCTTTAATAACAACCCTTTAAATTGTAGAAATAATAAGATAAAATAAAAATTCTTAGCTCCAGGGCCATACAAAAAACAAAAACAATAAAAGGATATACTACATGATCACTAGACCCTTGGTGACACAAAGTTTAAGTACTCAGTAGCTAACTGAAAAGTTGTCAGTTCCAACCATCCAATGACTCCTCAGAAGAAAAAGACTTGGCGATGTGATTTAGTGGTGCTGCGGGTTAATGCGCTAGACTACAAAGTTGATTTGAACTGCAAGGTGAGCAGTTTAAGCTTACCAGCCACTCCTTGGAAACCTATACAGTTTCACTGTGAGTTGGAACCAACTGCACAGCACTTAACAACAAACAACAACAACAAATCCTATGAACAGTTCTACTCTATCAGATAGAGTCACTATGAATCAGAATTCACTTGATGGCATACAACAACAAAATATCTTCCAGGTATGCTAATCTATGAACAATTCTGTCTTTAGAAGACCTGATTCCTACTGTCTCTGTGTAGGGGAAGTCTCATCTTTTCACAGAAATATTCAAATACCAGTGTCAATATTGCTAATATTCTCTTCTCCAGGAAGTGGAGGTCGGCAGGAATAAAGTTTGAGTGGTCCTCAGCTCACCTTCATCCTTTTTGGCCCTCAGTTTCCTGGGTACATGAATTTTCATTGTTCCCATCAGATAATCTCTTCTGGTGGTTTTCTGTAAAGGAGCTCCATCAGGTGGGAGCTGAGGATTTCCTTTCTAAAACACAGATATGTTAATACCACCTCACTGCTTAAAGACCTCCACTAACTTCCACCTCCTATACAACAGAGTCCAAACTTCTTAGCATGACATTCAGGGAGTATCACTGTCTAACTCTACTTAGCCTTTCGGCCTCACTTTTCATTAGTTCCTTCAAATGTTTTGGTGGTGGTGGTGGTTACATGCCATGGTGTAGGTTCTGACTCACAGCAACCCTGTATAGGGTTTCCGAGGCTGTAAATCTTTACGGGAGCAGAAAGCCTCATCTTTCTCCCGTCGAACAGCTGGTAGTTTTGAACTGCTGACCTTGAGATTAGCTGCCCGACTCATAACCACTACTCTACCAGAGCTCCTTTATCAAATATTTTAGGTACCACTATTCCAATCTACTTATATTCTCCAAACCTGCATTGGAGGCTTCAAGTTTTTGCAAAGTAGTAGATTGTGCATTTTGATTATAATACTAGTAGCAGTTGCCATAAAATAAATTCTGACTCGTGAAGACAACATGTGTTTCAGAGTAGAAATGTATTCCATAGGGTTTTTAATGGCTGATTTTTTTCCAGAAGTAGATCACCTGGCCTTTCTTCAAAAAAACCTCTGGGAGACCTTTAACTTCCAACCTTTTGGTTAGCAAATGTATTGTCAATCTCTTGAAATTGTAACCTACATCCTCTCTGAAGTCATTCTTGACTCTTCAAGCTCTGGAAGAATTTGATTCCTCTTTGTGTTTCTTAATGTTCATATTCCTAGTTAGTTATACAGCGGGATCATATCTTACATTGAAGTAAGGTACTAAATACATAATGGAAAGAAAATCACATGAAATGTCTAATGACCTTGAAAGTAAACATCTTAGGAAGGTTATCCCTTAGGTTGAGCACTAGGTAAAGTAGTTGCCTTGCAAGTAGGACTAGATCGCATAAAGATATAAACCTTAAACACAGGAAGCTATCCAAACTATAATATAAAGTAGGAATTGAGACAGAGGGAAATACAATTTCTTGTTCCTATTATTATGCTAATGTAAGACTTTGCTCAGAAAATGAATTAATGGACAGACTAAGGATTTCTGGTAGCGTAGTGGTTACAAATCGGGCTGCGAACCTTAAGGTCAGCAGTTCGAAACTACCAGCTGCTCCACGAAAGAAAGATGAGGATTTCTGCTCTCTTAAAGATTTACAGCCTCGGAAACCCTGTTCAGGGTCGCTATGGGTCGGAACCGACTCGACGGCACTTAACAACAACAACAATCTCTCTTACTGTCTCACTCTCTGTCTCTTTCTCTCTTTGACCTTATTGAGTTAAATTTGAGTATCTTAAATGTATATTCTGTAGGTTTCTTTTCCCCTTCCAATTTGAAATTGTTAGCTTCTTGTGGGCAGAAATCATATTTTCTTCACTTTGGATTCTCACTGCTTATCTTACATAACAATTAATTCACCATTGTTGTTGTTAAGTGCTGTTGAGTGTGTTCCTACTCTTAGTGACCCTTTATAGGGTTTCCGAGGAGCAGCTGTTCCTCATTAAATGCTAAATTTGATTGGACATCATATTCTTTCCATGTTTTCTTATTTATTTTGTTGGTGTTAAGTGCTGATGAGATGGTTCCTACTAGTAGCGACCCAGTGTAGGTTTTCCAACGAGCGCCTGGTGGGTTTGAACCACCAACCTTCAAGTTAGCAGATTTAGTGCTTAACAAATTAATTTAAAATAATTTGCTCATGCTGTGGTAGGCATTCTTGAGTGGAAAGAATGAACTCTCCGGCAGAACTTCTTTCCAAAGGAGCTCAAGGAAGTGTGAATGACATCATGCTGGTTTCCTTTCTAACCACGTCACATCAAATAATTAAAGAAGGCATTGTTGTTGTTGTTCATTGCCGTCAAGTCAATTCCGACCCATAGCGACTCTGTATAGGGTTTCCAAGGAGCAGCTGGTAAGCTTGAACCATCAAACTTGCAGTTCAAAAGGCTTTGCAGTCTGACGCATTAGTCCACAGCACTATAGATAAGATCAAAATGAATCCATTTTAATTTGACAATAAGTCCTTCTCACTCTCTTACTATTCACAAACACTCACATGTGTGCATTAAAGTCTGATGCTTTTGGGCAGTCCAAGACTAAAGTTTTCTAAACGTTTTGACCATTGAATCATATTAATTCATCTAATTTTTCACTAAACTCCTCATACAAAATTGATCTCATATATGTAAAACTTGGGATAATTCTGTATCCCTTTACAAATAACAAAACTTCATTTATTTTACTTCCAGTATAGAAGGAAAGGACTGACTGTTAGCGACCCTGTATAGGATTTCCAAGGAACAACAAGTGGGTTTGAGCAAATTGTTTCTTTAATTTCAATTAAAGGATTATCTGTTAAACTTCAAAGCCACCAATCGTTCTTTGGAAACCCTATACAGGATCACTGTGAGTCAGAAAGGACCTGAAGGCACTTACCAACAACAACATTTTTTTTTTTAAATAGCATGATTTATCTTGTTCTCTTACCTCTTTAAATGCTTTGACTTCAAAAACACCATTAGGAATTCAGAAGATGTCAGCTCTATTGTGTTTTTATGATGTTCTGATTCTCGGTCAGCTGGTTATACTTGAGAATATATTTTTGCTGCCACAGAGTATTAGCCCATAAACAATGTTCAAAACAGTTTAATAATTAAAGCACTAAATATTATATAAATAGATGAATATGTATGAATGATATAAATATGTAAATACGACTTAATAATTAATTCCAAGTATTTCCTGTTGGTTTCTCCCTAGGGCAATTCAGAGGGAAAGGATATATCTGTCCATGTCCCCATTGTTCTAAGTCTAATCCTGTTAGATTAGTTGACTGTGTGATAAGCGTCTGCTAACTCTTATTTTGTGAGGAAGCCTCCCATTAGTACAGACATTGTGGGATTTTCACTCTAGGGTCACTCAGCTTATAGATGTAAGATACAAACACAGGTTCTTCTGATTACAAAGTCTTAGTCATTCTATATTGTTAAGTGCTATCAAGTCAGTCTGACTCATAACGGTCCTGTATAGGGTTTCCAAGGAGCGACTGATAGGTTTGAACTGTCGACCTTGAGGTTAGCAGTCCAGTGCTTATTCTACAGTCACTGCCTCCCTATATAACTTGTCTCCCTTTACTTCCTGCTTTTGTACAGTAAAGTCAAACCTGAACAGAGTACATGATGATTCTAATTTGCCATTATACATAAAGATAGCCATATAAGTTATTCTTTTGATCCCTGCCTGTTCTGTCAGGTAAAGAGCTCACAGCAAATTTGTCGAGGTCCTATGTCAGGGTCCAGCCTCGACAAGGAAGTGTGGGTGTCACAAAGAAGGGAGATCTGGCGGTGAAAGGGATAGAGAAAGAGAGAGACGAAATATATACAAAAAAGACAGACACATAGATATGATGCAAGCTGGAAGGTAGGTAGATCTGTAAACATATTACCTAGCATTGCACAGCATTGCACAGCATTGCACAGCATTGCACACAGATCTAACTCTACCTCAGTCTTTTATTCTCTTTTTTAGGGAGGGATTTGTTACAAAGGAAGGATGTAATTCACAAAGAGAGGATGTAATTTCACAAAGGGAGGATGTGATTAAGACAGGATACGGAACTGAAATGTGATTAATCATTCAAAACAGGACATAATGATTCACAGGAACAACTTTTAAGATATTTTCATAGATTTTCTTAACAATCTAACATTCTTATTTTTACAGAAAAAAGATTCAATCAAGCTGTTATATATTAATTTTTAGGCTTAAATGATCTAGAGCAGTGACGTGTGGTTTCTTAAGGATACTTAACATAAAGCAAAGTTCCTGAAAGGAGCCAAGCTGTCTCTGTACCCTTTGCAAACTTTTGTTTGTGAGCAAGATCTTAGGCACCAGGCTTCATTTATCTATATCTAAAATGCTACATTGTTCTTAATTATCACATTCCTATATACTTTCAGGAGGAAGGAGAGCATCTGGTTTACACTGATTATATTCAGAGGTGGTTTAATGGGGCTGCCACTGATCAACCCAGGGTCTGTGTATGCTGTCCCCAGCACAAATTGATCTGACAAAGGATCTTTCATATATGTCTAGGCTGCATTTGCTAAAAAGATGATGCTAAAATGTTTTGTTTTGCTTTTCTTGTTAAGTATCTGACACAATAGCATCCAAATAGCCATGATACAATACATGGGATGGTAAGTGCCTAAGCACTGGACTGTTACCCAAAATGTTGGCAGTTCAAACTTACCCAAGGAACTGATTTGAGGGCACACAACAACAATAAATACTAGATTTGTAAAATCAAGTCCTATCATAGTTGATTTAGCTCTTCCTACAAGGAGCTCTGGTAGCATAGTGGTTACGAATCAGGCTGTTAACCTCAAGGTCAGCAGTTCAAAACTACCAGTTGTTCTGCAGGAGTAAGATGAGGCTTTCTGCTTCTGTAAAGATTTGAAGCCTCAGAAACCCTGTAGAGAGGTTCACTATGAGTCAGAACCGGCTCCATGGTACTTAACAACAACAATAGACTAGATAGCATACAGTAAAGACTATTTTGAGGCTTTCAATTCTACACGACTGACACAATCATCAGTGAAATGAGAATCTGTGGTATAAACCAGGTAACTATTAATCAGTAGCACAGTTAACTGGAGCACCATAGTTAGAAAGTAGATGAACTTGGTAATAATTAGGGATCTATATTTTCCAGTCCCAGAATTTAAACAAAATAAGCCTAGTGAGATTTTTAACACCAGTGCTGCCAGTTGGGCTAGAAATTATATTACACCCGACCTTTCTAATATGCCAGAACTTTAACCTGCATAAACAACAATATCAACAAAAATAAAGAATAATCGAGTGGAATGGATAAGCAAAACAAAATAGATTTCAGATTTAGCGTTTTGCATTTAGCAGGAATTTAGTAAACATTTGCCAACAGATTAATTTATGTGTTGTGGTAAGTGTCATGGTTGCTAATCATTCCTTCATTCCTTCATTCATTCCACATATTTGTGGAGTGCTTACTATGTTGAACACTATGCTATGTGTTTGGTATCTAGAGATAGCTATTAGACAGTGGAATTTTTCTTCACTAAGTTTTCCTCCATCACTTTAATGTTAGATGTTGTGGGACTTCATTAATTTCTGTATGCAGTATTATTTCTAGTTTATTATTCAAACACACAAATCCCAGAACTCAAAGCCTAGGGGGGGAAAAAAAAAACACAAAAAACTATTTCTATTATTCACCCTTAGGCTAGCCAAGAGGCTTATTAACTGACATAGATAATTTTTGAAAATACTAAACAGTACATTTTTGACTGAATGATTATTGGTACTTGAAGCAGAACCAGTACAGTATCTTAAGCCCTGTATTAAACATACAAATTCAGGTGTACACAAAAATAAGGACTCCTTCCATCTCTCTTGCCACTTCAACATGATATAAAGTAAATAGAACTGTGCTTCATAGGGTTTTCAGAGGCTAATTTTTCAGAATAGATCACTAGGCCTTTCTTTTGAGGCACCTCTGGGTGGACTGGAACCTTGAATCTTGTGGTGAACAACAAGTTTGTTAATCATTTTCACCACCTAGGGATTCCAATACATGGTATAAGCATTTCCTAAACGTACTAAATTGTTTGGCCTCTAAATCATTATATTTCCATGTTTCTTTTAACATGCACTGGGCAAGTCAGGCTAAGAGAGAAGGAATCACTGAGATCTCGAATCTTCATAGTGTATCTTGTCAACATATCATGACCTGAAACATATCTAAGGACAGAAACATATCAATAAGAGACATAAAGAACCTCAGATGACCAACAGTTTAGGATTGCTCAAGACTGTACTAGTTTTAGCAATGAAAGTTCCACAATCTAGGAAACCACTCAATTCCAGACAAACCAGGATACTAGACTTTATTGAGTCTTTCCTTGATAAAAAAAAAAAATCTATCAGAATATAAAATTGAGTTCCATATGTCAGAACCACTTTTGTCTCTTACTGTACATATTTTCCAGGAAGACAGGAAGTTATTTAACGCTGATCATTTGTTTTAGTAACAGTTCCAATCAACTTTATCTTCTAGTATTTTCATTTTAGCAATTGTGAATTTCCTTTTCAACTCTTATTAATAGACAAATTCATAACAAACAAAATGGAAATGGTTCTTTAAAAGTTCTGGTTTGCCACTAAGAGCTAAATTTCACAATTTATATATATTCAAAATTTAGATACTTATTTTACTTCTCTGATTTTAATATGTGTACGCATGTAAAGTGGAGGGTCAGCGAAAAAGGGGAATACTCTCAGTGAGGTGAACTGGCATTTTGGCAGCAGCAATGGGCTAAAGTGTTAACAACAATTGTAAGAATGACTTGGGACCCGTCAGTGCTTCGTTCTACTGTGCATAGGGTCGCTATAAGTCAGACCTGACTCAACAGCATCTAATAACAACATGCATGCATGTAGTCCTTATATGGCACTTAAAGATAAGCACTGGACTGCTTACCACATGGTTGGCAATTCAAACCCATCAGCTGTTCCTACAAAACTGCTGTAAATCAGAACCAACTCAATGGCACTTAGCAACACCAACAGCATGCGTGTATATGAGTTTTAAGCTATAATTAGAGTTTTTCATTTATAATGAATTAATTATTTTCTTCCTTCATATCTGCAAGATCAAGTAGAAGACTTCACCAAACTTAGGAGTTTGCAACATACCTGGACATTTTTAGTAAGGCATTTCCAGATTAAAAGTATCTGTTTCAAAGTAAAAAAAAAAAAACTTGAGTTTTTGTTCTAGAATTGATTCACAGTGGGAGTTAGAAACGGAATGGATTTTTGTCTACAGTGTAACTGTAACAGTAAAAAGTTTTTGAGTGTTTTTGTGGCAGGATGCCATGCTAGAAAACTAGGGTGTCCTAAAGGCCCTATTAACTGATCATTGATTTTTCAAAGTTATGAATCACTCTAAAAATCCTTCAATCCACCATATCCCAGCAATTGGTAGAGTCAGGGATCCTATAGGCACAGAAGCTTCCTGTATTGAATATTATGGCACAGTTGCACAGCCAGGTCAATTACATATAGCCTTGACCTTAGGCAAATATGCTGCACAATAACTTTTTAATGGATTGAAGATCAAAGATGTTAGCTTGAAGAATAAGGTACACCTGACACAAGCCATGGTATTTACATACAAAGGCAAACAACTCAGATTAAGCTCAGATCTCTCATCAGAAACCATGTAGGTAAGAAGAAAATAGTGAGACATATACAAAACCTTGAAAGAAAAAAACTGCCAACCAAGAATCCTCTATTCAGAAAAGCTGTTAATCAAATATGATGGTGTAATCAAGACATTTCAGGATAAACAGAAGCTAAGGGATTTTTCCATAGCCAACTCCATGCTGCAAAATATCCTAAAGGGAGTTGTGTGGACTGAGAACCAACAAGAACAGACAACAACCAGAGATTGACAGACATGGCAGCACCACCCATAACTCAATCCACAAATAGAAGAGTCGAGAACAGACAAAAATTATAAGAATGAATTTAGAGGTTCTGGGAGGTCAGTCTATGATCAAAACAATTACAATGTGAGAGAAGTTAAACACGTAGGAACAGAGATCCAGGTGGTGAGAAGGTTGGGTAGATTACAGGATAAAATAAACTGTCTCAAGTGGAGGGAAAAGTTATTAGAATATAAGGTGACCTCAAAGAAAATTAATACTTCACATGTACTAAGAAGATGAAAATCCAAGAAGACCATGGAAACATTAAAACTATGAAGAATGATGAGAAAGAACACAAAAAACATGAACTCAAAACTGGAAGACATGCAAAACAAAGACACCAGCAGCACCACAAAAAACAAATATAATGACAGCAATTAAGTCATATCTATAAGGAGTCCTGGTGTGGCACCGTGGGTTAATGCACCAGACTGCAAAGCCATTTGAACTGCAAGGTTGGCAGTTCAAGTTCCCGAGCTGCTCCTCGTAAACCCTATCCAGGGTCGCTATGGGTCAGAACCGACTCAATGGCACTTAACAGCATAGATAATTATACTGAATGTAAATGGATTACATGCCCCAGTTAAGCAATGGACAGTGGCATAATGGATAAGGAAACAAGATCCTTCAATAGGTTGTCTGTAAGAGAAACACCTTACACACAAAGATAAAAACAGACTAAAAGTCAAAGGATAGAAAAAAATATATATACCAAGCTACTTGCAATAAAAAATGAGCAGGACTGGCAATACTAATCTCTGATAAAATAAACTTTAGGGCAAAAACTGGCATAAGAGATAAAGATGGACATTATCTCATAATTAAAGGATCAATGGAACAAAATGACATAGCCATAATAAATGTCTGTCTCCTAATGAAAGAGCTCTAAAATATGTAAAGCAAACTCTAATAGATTTGAAGAAAGAAATAGACAACTGTACAATAATAATGGGAGATTTTAGTACACCACTTTCGAAAATGTATAGAACCACCAGAAAGAAACTTGACAAACACACAGAAGAACTAAACAACACAATCAGCCAACTGGACTTCATAGATGTGTACAAAGAGTTCTACCCAACAGTAGCACAATGCACATTCTTTTCCAGTGCACATGGAACATTCTCTAGAAGAGACCATGTGTTAGGCCACAAAACAAGCCTCCATAAATTTACAAACAACATAATACTACAAAGCATCTTCTCAGATCACAGTTCTATAAAATTAAGAATCAACAATAGTAGGACCAAGGAAATAAAGTCAAATACATGGAAACTGAATAATACCCTGCTGAAATACAACTGGGTAGTAGAAGAAATAAAATGTGAATTCACAAAGTTCTTGAAAACAAATGAGAAGGAAAACACAACATACCATAATCTTTGGTACACGGCCAAAACAGTGCTGAGAAGACACTTTATTGCAATAAATGCACACATCCAAAAAGAAGTAAGAACGGAAATCAACACATTAACCCAATATCTCCAACAACTAGAAACAGACCAGCAAAGTAAAACTACCGTCAACAAAAGAAAGGAAATAAAGATGAGAGCAGAAATAAACAAGATAAAAAACAGAAAAACTATAGAAAGAATCAACAGGACAAAAAGCTGGTTCTTTGAAAGAATTAATAAAATCAACAACCACTGGCAAACCTAACAAAAGAAAAGAGGGAGAAGATGCAATTAGCACGCAACAGAACCAATAGAAATAAAAAGGATCATAGCAAAACATTATGAAGAGTTATACTCCAATAAACTTGAAAGCCAAAGAAGATAGATATATTTTTAGAAAAGCAAAACCTACCCAAACTTACAAAGAGTGAAGTAGAAAACTTGAACATACCTATAACAAAGGATGAAATTGACCAGGTCATCAAAAAACTGCCAACCAAGAAAAGTACAGGTCCAGATGGCTTCACTGGTGAGTTTTACCAAACATTCAGGGAACAGCAGTCACCAATTCTATTCAAATTATTCCAGAATATAGAAAAGGATGGAAAACTCCGTAATGCATTCTATGAAGCAAGAACAACCCTCATACCAAAATAGGAAAGGACATTATTAAGAAAGAAAATTATAAACCAATATCCCTCATTAACATAGATGCAAAATTCTCAACAAAATCCTAGCCAACAGAATTCAACAAGCCATCAAACAAACAAACAAAAAAATACATCATGACCAAGTGAGATCCATATCAGGGATGCAAGGATGGTTCAACATCAGAAAAACAATCAATGTAATCCACCATATAAATAAGAAAAAGGAAAAGAACCAAATGATCATATTGCTTGACGCAGAAAAGTCATTTGACAAAATCCAACGTCCATTCCTGATAAAAACACTCAACAAAGCAATTCTTCAATATTATTAAGAGCATGTATACAAAACCAGCAGCCAACATCACTCTCAATGGAAAGAAACTGAAAGCCTTCCCCTTGCAAACAAGTACCAGACAAGGATGCCCTTTATCACCACTCCAATTCAAAAATGTGTTGGAAGTCTTAACCAGAGCTATAAGGCAAGAAACAGAAATTAAATGCATCCAAATTGGCAAAAAGGAAGTAAAATTATCTCTATAGACAATATGATCCTTTACATAGAAAACCCCAAAGACTCAGTAAAATATATACTGGAACTCATTGGAAGATTCAGCAAAGTAGCAGGGTACAAGATCAACATGCAAAAATCAGTTGGATTCCTCTACACTAATAATGACAATGCTGAAAAGGACATTAGGAAAGCAATACCATTTACAATAGCCATCCAAAAGATAAAATGTTTATGAATAAATGTAACCAGAGAAACAAGGGACTTATAAAAAAAAAAAACTACAAAACACTACTACAAGAAACCAAAAGAGACTTACAAAAATGGAAGAATTACCATGCTCCTGCATAGGAAGACTTAACATTGTGAAAATGGCAATACTACCCAAAGCAATCTACAAATATAACACAATCCCAATCCAGATTCCCATGACATTCTTTAAAGAGATGGAAAAAGCAATTATAAACTTTATATGGAAAGACAAGAGACCCAGGATAAGCAAAGCACTGCTTAAGAAGAAGAACAAAGTTGGAGGCCTCTCACTCCCTGATTTCAAAATTTACTACATGGCTACAGTTGTCAAAACAGCTTGGAAGTGGTACAATGAAAAATACATAGATCTATGGAACAGATCTGAGAATCCAGAAATTAACCCATCCACATACAGCCAACTAATTTTTCACAAAGGGACAAAGTACATTGAGTGGGGAATACATAGTCTCTTCAACAGATGGTGCTGGCAGACTGGAAAGTGATATACAAAATGAAACAAGACCTTTACCACACGCCATATACAAAAACCAGCTCAGCATGGAGTAAAGACCTAAATGTGAATCCCAGAATTATAATGGTCATCAATGAAAACAATAGGAACAAATTTAAGGACTCTAATACAGGGCCTGGTGTGGCACTGTGAGTTAATGTGCCAGACTGCAAACCCATTTGAACTACAAGATTGGTGGTTCAAGCTCACCAGTCGCTCCTTGGAAACCCTATACAGGGTCGCTAGGGGTCAGATTTGACTCAATGGCACTTAACAACAACAACAATACAGGGCACACACAGACTACCAAACATTGTGGAAATATATCCAAACAAAATAAATGATTGAGACATACTAAAAATTAGAAACTTATGTGCATCAAAATATTTCACAAAAGAGTAAAAAGGGAACCCACAGAATGGGAAAAAATCTTTTTCAATAACATATCAGACAAGGGACTAATTTCTAAAATTTATAGGAAACAACAACACCTCTACAAGAAATATACGAGTAACCCAATTAAAAAATGGGCACAGGACATGAACAGACACTTTACCAAGGAAGACATTTGGGCAGCCAACAAACATATGAAGAAATGTTTACTATCATTAGCCATTGATGTGTCATCAGCCATTAGAGAGATGCAAATCAAAACAACAATGAGATATCATCTCACACCAACAATAACAGTGAAGTTAAAAAAGGCAGAGGACAATAAATGCTGGCAAGTATGTGGAGAGACTGAGATCCTCCTACATTGCTGGTGGGAATGCAAAATGGTCCAACCACTTTGGAAAACAGTATGGTACTTCCTTTGAAAGTTGGAAATAGAAATGCCATATGATCCAGCAATTCCTCTACTTGGTATATATCCACAAGAAATACGAGGCATAACATGAGCAGACATATGCACAACAATGTTCATAGCACACTATTCACAATAGCAAGAAGATGGAGACAGCCTAAGTGTTCATCAATGGAAGAACTGATAAACAAATTTTGGTACATACACACAATGGAATATTATGCTACCTTGAAGAATAACAAGGAAGCTGTAAGCCACCACATAACATGGATGAGCCTTGAGGACATCATGCTTGAGTGAAATTAGTCAGTCACAAAAGGACAAATATTGCATAAGATCATTATCGTAAGGGCTTAAGAAAAGATATCCATACAAAAAGGGTAAAAAAAAATTCTTTGTTGGTTACTAGTGGGGGTGGGCTAGGGGGGCTTGGGGGAGGTGGAGGGAGGCGACAGTAGAGCACAGGGTAGGGGGCAGACACATCATAGTTTGGCTGTTGTGGAGGGCAATACACAAGAAAGGGGAGGGGGTGGAAGAACAAGGTAGTTAGGGGAACACTAAGCCAGGTTTGAATGTGATAGAAGTAAATAGTGGTGCCTGCTCAACCTTGAAATAACAGAGCTCTTTGATACAGGGATCAAGGTATAATCTCAAGAGGAGAAATAATACTAAGATGCCTGAATGTCTTATGAATATTGATTTCCCTTGCCTACTATTGTAAAATAGACACTTGAGTGGGACAGAAAGGAATGTCGGCAAACATGATTGCAGAAAGCTTGTAAGCATGTCTTCAGCCTATAACTGATTGGAATACCTAAAAGGGCTTCTACAACTTGCCCAGTGAAATAGGTCCCTTGCGGAGACTATGCAAAGTATAGGACCTTAGGTGGAAACCTGAGTCCCATCCAGAACCTTCTGAGGTGGGGCATTACCCCTAGAAAGGACAAGCTGATGAGCCTGGAACAACTAGAGCAACAGAAGATACATCTTCAAAGAAAAAAACAGCAAGAAAAATCCCAAACAGAAACGTCAGTATGACTGGCTACTAAAAGAATAAGCAAGCTGTTTGCTGGGAAGCCATCAAGTCAAGCAATCAAGTTCTTTTAGGAAAAATACCCCTCTAAGACTGAAACTCAAAGAGAACACAAGCGCAGGCATGCAAGCTTGCTGGTGACCACATTGGTCTACTGGTGAATGGAAGAGGGAAAGGCAGCAATGAAGAAATGGGCTGAGTTCAACCACGGTCCATTGACGCCCATTGATCTGGAGATGAGAGAGAGAAGAGGAAGGGCTGGTTGGTTCAAAGCATGGTGCGACCTAGGGACACCTGAGCCCATGGACAAGGACATAGCCACAGAAGGCTAGAGCTGAGAGTGAAGCATCCAGCTGATATGAAGTGAGGGGAGATGCACAAGAACACCCAAACTTGCAG
>NW_006408644.1:680684-684873 GCF_000296735.1 Chrysochloris asiatica | reverse complement strand
GACGTATTGCATTAGGCAAATCTGCTGCACAGGAACTTTTTAAAGTGTTGAAGAGCAAAGATGTCAGCTTGAGGACTAAGGTGCATCTGACCCAAGCCATGGTATTTTCAATAACTTCACATGCATGTGAAAGCTGGACAGTGAATACGGAAGACCGTAGAAGAATTGATACTTTTGAGTAATGGTGTTGGAGGAGAATATTGAAAGTGCCATGGGCTGCCAAAAACACTAATAGATCTGTTTTGGAAGAAGTGCAGCCAGAGTTCTCCTTGGAGGCCAAGATGGTCAAATTTCATTTCTCATACTTCGGACATATTGTCAGGAGGGACTAGTCACTGAAGACGGATATCATGTTTGGTAAAGTGGAGTATCAGAGAAAAAGAAGACCTCCAACGAGATGGATTGGCCAAGTGGCAGCATCGATGGACTAGGATTGGGCAGTGGTTCGTTCTGCTGTGCATAAGGCCATTATGAGTCGGTCCTGACTTGATGACACCTAACAACAACAACAAACTGTCACTATCATTGCCTCTGTCACTGGACAATTTAGACAACTTGTACACTGTTTTATGCCACCAGACTCAGTGATACTGCTGCCTCTAGAAATTTAATTCCTTCAGGTCACACATGTGCATTAAGTGCCTACCATATGTCAGGAACTCTCTTAGGTGTTGAGGACATAGTAATGGAAAAAAAAAAAAGAGAGAGAGAGAGAGAGAGAGAAACTACATGCTCTCACGGAACTTATATTCCATTGAAGGATGAGAGAAAAATGAGTAATTACATGTGCAGTATATTGGATGTTGATAATTGCTGGGGAGGAAAATAAAGCAAGTGGATAGAAAAAGTTAGAGAGGAATTGCAGTGAGTGACTTTGCTACTTCTTGCCCTTAGTTGCCACAGAGTTAGCTCCAACTCATGGCAGCCACGTTTACAACAGAATAAAACATTGCTTAATACTGTGCCATCATTACAATCATTAATATGCTCAAATCCATTGCTGTGAGTGTAGTATATTTTGAATGCCTTCAACACTGGGGACTCATTTTCCAGTACTATATTGGACTACATTCTGTTGTGAAATATAGCAAAGCACCTGTCTTATGCTCTGTTGACAGTGAAAGCAAATATAAACCCGTCTTCAGCCTGTAACTGATTGGAATACCTAAAAGCGGTTGTAGAACTTGCCCAGTGAAATTGGCTTCTTGCAGAGCCTTTGTAGTGTACCGAATCTTAGGTGGAATCCTGAGCCCCATCCAGAAACTTCTTAGGTGGTAGATTCCCACTTGAAAGGACATGCAGACAACCCAGAGCATCTAGACGAACATAAGATAGTTCTTGAATGAAAGACCAGCAGGAAAAAATAAAAACAAAAATGGCAATCTGTTTGACTATACAAAAACAAGCAAGCTTTTTCGTTGGCAGGGGAGCAAGCAATCAAGTCTTCTCAGGACAAACCCCCCTCCAAGACTGAAAGTCAAAGGGAACACACAAATGGGCATGTAAGCTTACTGGTGACCACACTGGTTTACATGTGAGTGAAGGGGGGGGGGGGAGGGAGCAGTAATGAAGATGTGGGCTGAGTTTGACCATGTTCCATAGACTCCCATCAACCTGGAAATGAGAGAGAAGAGGAAGGACTGATTGGTCCAAAGTATGGTGAGACCTGGGGACTCCTGAATCCATGGACACTGACCTAGCCATGGTGGGCTAAAGGTGAGAGTGAAGCATCCAGCTGATATGAAGTGGGTGGTGTTACACAAGAACGCCCAAACATTCAGATAGTACCCATTTGACCTTCAATGACTTGATCAGTTTTGATGGCTTGATGATCAGAAATCAACTAGAGGAAGATAAAGAAATTTGATAAAGGAAGTAAGTAGAAATTGCTAAAATTTTATGAACTTGACCTAACTTATGGATGTAGTGGATGTAGTAGCTCAAAATACCAACCAAGAGGAAAGGAGTCTTCACATCAAGGATCAAGTGTATCCCTTCTGTACACAGGGTTGATAGGCACGGACAACTTAGACATTGGTTACCTGAAATGGGTGTGGGTGGGGTGAGGTCTATAAAGGCATAAAGTGGCTGGTTTACAAGTTTTCAAGAGGAAGTTTAGTTTCAGAGCATCCACTGAATAGTTTTCCTCTTGTCTAGATGGGTCTGATGAAAGGAGATGGGGATAGGATTATTTTGATTCAACAGTGAGTAATTGTTATCATGACTAATTGTGATTGTCACAATTGTAAATGTAGAAGATACGTAACAAAACATGGGGAGGGACTTCCGGTGCTTCCCTGACTGGACAGCATAGGTACGCGGGCTCCAGAGAAAATGGGGTGGTATCGCACAAGGGAGGCCCCCGCCTGGTAGACAGACAGCCTTTGGGCAAGCATAAAACATTAGGCTTTAACATTATGAGCTTGCTTTTTTTAAAAAAATCAAACTGCTGAGGAGTTACAAGCATTTTGAGCTTCCACCCACCTGCACTCGGCTCCCACCCTGGGGACTGCCCCGCCCATTGCAGAGCTTGGAGCGCAGGGCTTGAGCAGACCTGTTCAGAGGACGGACACTCCCGGAGAGCTAGCGGGGTCACAGGAACTAGCGTGGTCTATCCAGGGGGAACTTCATTGCCACGTTGGGCATTGTTGGCATGGATATAGGGCAAATTGGGGTGCTCACGGCACGGGGAGACAGAAAGAGGCATTGTAGACGTCATCAGACACAGCCGCACCATCTGCCTGCAGCCACTACCCCCACCCTCCATTTCGTCGGCCTAGGCCAGCCCTCTGCCCAGCCTCCGAGCCTCAGGCCTGCCCATCAAGGCGCAGGCCAGCCCAAGCTGAGACGCCCTTGACTAGTTGTATACCACCAATAACAAAGCAGTCCTGCTGTGGTTCTGTGGGTTAATGCGCCAGACTGCAAAGCCTTTTGAACTGCAAGGAATGTGATTCAAGCTCACCAGCTGCCCCTTGGAAACCCGGTACTGGGTCGCTCTGGTTCACGATCAACTCCACAGCATATCAACAAGGAGAAGAGCTCAGAAGGGGCTGAAAGAGAGTTAGGACACTAAAGGCTTACTTACATTAAGCTACGCTTTTTTCCTCTCTTTCTTCTGCCCCTTCCCCCCCCCCTTTTTTTTGTGATTAGAGCCTGCCTTATTCAAGAGCACAGGCCAGCCCAAACTGAGACACCCTTGAGTAATTGTTTAGCACCAATAACAAAGCAGTCCTGCTGTGGCTTACTGCAAAGCCTTTTGAACTACAATGACTGTGGTTCGAGCCCACCAGCTGCTTCTTGGAAACCCTATACTGGGTCACTGTGGGTCACCATCAACTCCACAACATATCAACAAAGAGAAGAGCTCAGAAGGGACTCAAAGAGAGTTAGAACATTAAAGACTTACTTACAATAAGCTAAGCTTTTTTTCCTCTCTTCTGCACCTCCCCTTTTTTTTTCTTTTTCCCCATCGTTTTTTTTTTTTTTTTTTCTTTTGTGTTTTTTGTTATTGTTGTTTTGCTTAGTTTTTCTCTCATTATTGCTTTTCTCTTTTATTTTTATTTTGGTTTTGTTTTCTACCCAACTGGTGTTGCTTGGCTGTCACATAGCCTCCCTTCTGCTATCAGAGGATTCTGCTTTTGTTTTTGATTTTGATTTTGGTTTTGTTTTCTACCCGACCGGTATTGTTTGGCTGTCACATAGCCTCCCTTCTGCTATTGGAGGACTCTTTTCCCACTACATTACACGAAAAGAGTCAGCAACTGCTGCCAAATAGCCAACCTGCAATAACACTTTATAAAACTCCAAAATCCAGTCAAGAACCAATACTAGCTGCCATAAACCAGGGAAAGAGGTAACACCTGTAAAAGTTATTCTGAGTTCAGTAATAAGAAGAGTGAAAAGGGAAGACCACATCCTGATCACATCTTCCTGGAGGCAATCGGAAAACATAAAAAATTACCAAAATACATACTTAATTAATTATTTGTTGTTGTTGTTGTTGTTGTTTGCCGTGGAGTCGGATCCGACCCATAGCGACCCTGTACAGGGTTTCCAAGGCTGTTTATCTTTACGGGAGCAGAACGCCTCATCTTTCTACTGCGGAGCAGCTGGTAGTTTCGAACTGCTGACCTTGCGGTTCGCAGCCCGATTCTTAACCACTACGCTACCAGAGCTCCTTTAATTAATT
>NW_006408644.1:679426-680428 GCF_000296735.1 Chrysochloris asiatica | reverse complement strand
AATTCAGAAAAATGATTATAAAATGTTTCAAAACACTTTACAATGGAGTTGATAAAAATAAGGAAGAAGTCAGAAAACTGCTACAGGAACAATCAAACAAGATAGATACAGCATTGGTAACAGTTCAAAACCTACACAAAGAGGTCCAAACAATCAATAACAAAATGGCAGAAATAGAAAACTCTCTGAAGAGGAGTAGAATATATGAGAGGGAATGAAGAATCAGTGATCTGGAAGACAAGTCTCTCAATACTACTAAGATAGAAGAACAAACACAAAAAACGGTAAAAAAATTCAGAGGAAGGTCTAAGATTCATGTTGGACAACATGAAGAGGAATAACCTAACAATTATTGGCATTCCAGAACAAAATGAGTCACACAAGTCCACAGAGGAAATAGTCGAAGAACTACTGGAAGAAAATTTCTCTAACATCCTCAAAAGTGAAAAAATAAACATAGAAGAAGCCAAACGAAGTCCAGGAAGGGTAGACCCCCCAAAGAAAATCACCAAGACATAACATAGTCACGCTCTCCAAACTCAAAGACAAGGAGACACTCCTGAAAGCATCAAGAGAAAACAGAAGGGTCACATACAAAGGCAAACAAGTCAGACTAAGCTCAGATCTCTCAGCTGGAACCATGCAAGCGAGAAGGCAATGGTGAAGCATATATAAAACCCTGCAAGAAAAAAATTGCCAACCAAGAGTCCTTTATCCAACAAAGCTATCAATCAAGTATGAGGGTGTAATCAAAACATTCCAGGATAAACAGAAGCTATGGGACTTCACCAAAGCCAACCCTGCACTACAAAAAATCCTAAAGGGACTTCTGTGGACTGAGAACCAACAAGAACAGACAACAACCAGAGATTGACATACATGGCAACACCTCCCTGAATTAAGTCAACAGAAAGAAGAAATGTTAACAAAACAAAACTATAAGAACAAACTCAGAGACTCTGGGAGGGCAGTCTATGATCAAAACAAGTACAATGCAAAAGA
>NW_006408644.1:669214-678436 GCF_000296735.1 Chrysochloris asiatica | reverse complement strand
AACGAGATGGATCAGCCAGGTGGCATCATTGATGGACTCAGGTGTGGCAGCGGTAGTGAGGTTGGCCCAGGATCGAACATTGTTTCGTTCTGCTGTGCATAGGGTCGCTATGAGTCGGTTCCGACTCGATGGCACCTGACAACAACAACAACAATTGCAATAAAAAGCGAACAGGAGTGGCAGTACTAATCTCAGATAAAATAAACGTTAAGGCAAAACCCAGCTGTCGGAAGTCAGCTCCGACACTCTTATTTGGGGGTCTAAGAGGGAGGTATGACGTCGGCGAAGAATGAAGCTCATAGAATCGATGGATCTTGTTAGATGGTGAATCTTCTCCTCTTACATTTTATTTACACTTTATTTCTCCTCTCACCTCTACATTTTGTTTCTCCTCATGTTCTCTTCACATTTTATTTTTCCTCTTACCTCTACATTTTATTTTTCCTCTTGTTCTCTTCACATTTTATTTTTCCTCTTACCTCTACATTTTATTTTTCCTCTTGCCTATTTCAGATTCTCAAGCAGCTTTTATACTACGCTATACCATCAATCTATTAATCATTCTACTCAAAGTAGTGGTCTAAGTCATAGATATTAATCATTTCAATATAGAACATCAAGAATATCAAAATCTTCCTTGTACCCCTTTACATAGTTAGACAATATCTGATTTCTGTAAGCAAACCTCATTGCTCTAAAAATGTCATGTTAACCTTAAAACATAATTCTGAATCTTAACTCCTATTTCTGCCTTCACCTATTATTTTCTATAGATTCATTAATCACATGTACCTAGACATTATTTGCTATGGCAACTGACAACACAATTGTTTCTTATGATTGATTAAACAAGAAATACAAGAAGCATAAAAAAGTTTTGTAGCCAAGAAGGAACAGAACAACTTCCTTATACCAAAAACTTCTCCATACAAAACATCTAGTTAAATTTCTGCTTATGATCTAATACTATTCCCTTAGCCCTCAATTGCATTTTTGCTAATTTTTTAAAGGTCTTAATGCCCCTGACCGAAACTACACAGAATGTTGAATGTAATCTTGAACTTGAGCTGGCAAAAACTTTAGCTGGTTTTTCCTAGTGGTGAAACTTATTGTTAGTGTGAGATGCATTCTTTAGGACTACGCATGATTGAATGTGGTGTGAATGTGCAAATTTTAAATCTCTAATATATTTCTTACTAAGATTCTACTGAAAACTTTTATTATAAAATCAAGAAAATTAAAAATAAGCTGATTAAAACAAAGAGACAGAGACAGCAGAGTCCCCACATGAGATCTTTCCTGGGACCCCGTGCCACAAAAGGGGGAACCCATTGTGGCCCTACTTAACAATGAGCCCTTCATGTTTAGGGTCCTCCGCATGGCCTCCGCCACCCAGCATAACAGATAAAGATGGACATTATCTCATGATTAAAGGGACAATTGAACAAAATGAAATAACGATATTAAATATCTATGCTCCCAATGAAAGAGATCCAAAATAAATAAAACAAACTCTAATAGATTTGAAGAAAGAAATAGATGAATTCCCAATAATAGTGAGTGACTTTAATACACCACTTTCAAAAATGGATAGAACAACCAGAAAGAAACTTGACAAAAACACAGAAGAACTAAATAACACAATCAACCAACTGGACTTCTTAGATGTGTACAGAGCATTCAACCCAACAACTACACAATACACACTCTTTTCAAGTGCACATGGAACATTCTCCAGAATAGACCATGTTTTAGGCCACAAAACAAGTCTCCTTAAATTTACAAATATCAAAATACTACAAAGCATTTTCTCAGACCACAATGCTATCAAATTAGAAATCAACAATAGAAAAACCAAGGAAATCAAGACAAATACATGGAAACTGAACAACACCCTGCTGAAAAGCGACTGGATAGTAGAAGAAATTAAATGTGAATTTGTAAAATTTCTCAAAATCAATGAGAACAAAAACACAACATACCAAAATCTTTGGGACACGGTGAAAGCTGTGCTGAAAGGACAATTTATTGCAATAAACACACACATCCAAAAAGAAGAAAGAACTAAAATTAATAGATTAACACGGCATCTACAACAATTAGAAGCAGACCAACAGAGGGAACCCACAGCCACCAAAAGAAAAGAAATAATAAAGATCAGAGCAGAAATAAATGAGATAGAAAACAGAAAAACTATAGAAACAATCAACAAGACAAGAAGCTGGTTCTTTGAAAGAATTAACAAAATCGACAGACCATTGGCAAACCTAACAAAAGACAAGAGAGAGAAGACACAAATAACACGCATTAGAAACCACATGGGTTATATCACAACGGAACCAAAGGAAATCAAAAGGATAATAACAGAATACTATGAAGAGTTGTACTCCAACAAATTTGAAAACTTAGAAGAGATGGATACATTTTTGGATAAACACGACCTACCTAAACTAGCCCCATTTAGGTATTCCAATCAGTCATAGGCAGAAGACGGAATTACAAGCCTTCTAGTGTGGTGTTTCTGACTATTCCTTTCTCTCCCTCTCTAGTGTCTACTCTGAGCTGCCTGGTCAGGGAAGGGCCGGAAGTCCTTCCTGCACTTCTTCTTAACTTGACCTTTTCAATTTCCTAATCTGGGAAATATGAAGCAAGCCCTTCTTCTTGTGCACAAACACGTTTTTCAAAAAACTTCTTTTAATAAGCAATGCCTCACAAAAACTAAAATCTTGACCTTTACACTTTTTGAGTTCTAATAAGTTAAAATTTTACAGTAAGCTGATTTGTCTCTTCAGAGCAACAGATACAAACAGTTTAGGACAAGCTGCAGTTTGATTTAAAATGGAGTTTAAATTCGAACTGGGGCAGTCATTTTAGTAATGTCAAGTGCCTTGGTTTCGAGGTTTGGTTACACATTCTCCCCCTTTACATCAAGTCCCCACTAGGGGATTCATATAACCCACAAAGAGTTATCTATTTTCTGCAAGAATTTAGTATTTCAGGGATGGCTATTATATTTGAACTTTTCAGACTCCAGATGCCAGCTCAGTTATTAGAAGTGGTCAGGCACCATCTGATGATACTTTCCTATAGCTGCAGGGTTCATCTTTAGGGTAAATTGGTTCTCACTGGGATGGTATTTCAAACAGGGCCACATTGGCATTCTTAAAGGTTCAATCCTAGAACTAAACTTCATTTCTTTAAAATTTGTTTGTTCTGAATGTATGATTTATTGCATGGCTAGAATTCTCCAGGGTTGGCTATGGTAATGAGAAATACTGTGCTTAATATATTTAACGAGTTGCATAATAGTTTACTCTACTATGCAAAAATATTTGGAATACAGATAACTGGACAACTGAAGGGAAGAGATCCACATTCATGCCAATTCCAAAGGAAGGTGATCAAACAGAGGGAAAAATTTATTTAACAACATTATTAACATCACAAGCAATAAATTTTGCTTCATATGATTCAAAAATGGTCGTGTCAGTACATCAACAGAGAACCATCAGAAATCTAAGCTAGATTCAGAAGTCCATATGGAACTAGGTATATTACTGCTGATGATTATTTATGTTAAGTACCGTGGAGTTGGTTCTGACTCATAGTGACCCTGCACCGGGTTTCCAAGGCTACAAATCCCAAGGCTACAAATCTTTACGGGAGCAGAAAACCTCATCTTTCTCCCGTGGAACAGCTGGTAGTTTTGAGCTGCCGACCTTGAGGTTAGCAGCCCAATTCATAATCACTATGCTACCAGCGCTCCTTTATTGCTGATGACAGATGGGCTTTATATTATTGGACCAGTCTTCAGTCAGTGAATCATCACAAATGGATAATTGTCCAAATGTTAAGTGATTCCAGAGTAGGTCACAAACTGGGGAATTCCAATGCCAAGAAAGCCACTTATTAATGAAGTCTAATATTGAGTATCACTAACAAAAACATTGTACTGTGTGGGAGAAATAAAACATCCATTTAGACCTGTACAGTCACAAGTAAGATTGAAACAGGAAGCTGATAGATAGTTGGATAATTCTGGAGATAACCATAAATTTATGCAAATTTTCCATTTCAGTGACTTCAAAATCTATACCAAAGTTAATTATGAACTTGCAATCTAAAACTGGTACAGAGAGGGGATCAATATGATTTAGTGTGGACTGAAGGGAAGGATGACATATCCAGTCTTTAATCAAATTACTAACACTGGCTACTGATTAAATCATGATTAAGGGTTTTTGTTTCAAGCATAAGTGATGGTTATGATAAGCATGAAAAGAATACTTATAAAAATTAATAATGGAGAAGATTACTTACAGTAATATAATAAAGAGAAAAATAACATGTATAAGATATATTCTTCTTTTAGTGTGTTACCAGGAGATGAAGCCAAGTTGGTAAAATAAAGCTAATATTAAAGATTAAAAGTATTAAGCAGAGAGCAAATAATTTAATTTCTAGTATAAGGAATAAAAGTTTCAACTTACTGGGTTATGGTTAAAGATATTAAAATATTCCAAAGCTACTATGAAATAATTCCACAAGTATGTAAAAACAGCCCAAACTATTAAAATACCAACAGTTAAGAGACAGAATCCCCAAACTTTCATCACCAGGAATGTAATTTTGTTCAATTTTATTTTGGATCTGCTGTTTGACTTGAAGTCATCTGCTTCTGTTTACTTGGGTGTTTCAGTCTGAGTTTCAAATCTCTGTTTGAGTGATAAATTCACATAAGTGGTCTAGCTTTCTTTAGTTGCCATACATGAATCCAAGGGCTAATTACTTTTAGTTTTGCTGCACAAAGTTTAATTAAGATAACTCGATAAAAACCTTTCCTGTGGAATTCTAGATTTTTTAATTGGTGCCTTTTCCTAGATGAGTCTTTCATTTAGAGTTCTCATAATAGGGATATACAAAAGTTTTGTAAGAAAAATATTAGCATTGGACCCTAACCACTCATTAGTGTTAGGGTCTTGATAATAACCTAACTTGTTCCATGTCTCAATTTTATCTGCCAAACTTATTGTTGTTGCAAAGTGCCATAGAGTCAATTCCAACTCATAGTGACTCTGTATAGGGTTCCCAAGGAGTGGTTGGTGAGTTTGAACGCCCAACCTTGTGGTCAGTAATCCAGTGCTTATCTCATAGCACCACACTGTTGTTGTTGTTGTTAAGTGCCGTCGAGTCGGTTCTGACTCATAGTGACCCTGTACAGGGTTTCTGAGGGTGTAAATCCTTACGGGAGTAGAAAGCCTCATCTTTCTCCCTCGGAGCGGCTGGTAGTTTCGAACCACTGACCTTAAGGTTTGCAGCCCGATTCATAACCACTACGCTACCAGAGCTCACTAGGACGTCATATAATATGACTTCTTATTGTTAAGTGCAATCAAGTCTGTTCTGACTCATAGCGACCCTGTATAGGATTTCCAAGGCTTTAAATCTCCAGAGCAGAGAGCCTCATCTTTCTTCCACCAAGCAGCTTGTGAGTTTGAACCATGGACCTTGTGTTTTGCAAACCAGTGCTTATGGTATGGAGCCACCATGCTCCCATATACAATGACTGTTGTTGTTAAGTGCCATCAGTTAATTCCGATACATGGGGATCCTGTATAGGGTTTTTGAGGAGAGGCAGTGAGTTTCAACCACAACCTTGTGGTTCAAACCGACCTTGTGGTCCAGTGCTTCATTCTATAGCACCACACCAGGACTCTATAGTATGACTTGTTGTTGCTATTGTTAAGTGCCGTAGAGTCTGACCTGACTCATAGCAACCTAGTATAGCGTTACTGAGGAGCTGCTGGTGATTTTAAACCGTCGACATTCTGGTTCAAATCCACCTTTAGGTCCTGCACTTACCCTACAGAACCACTAGGATTCCATAGTATGATTGGTGGTGGTGGTGTGTCGTACAATCAGTTTTGACTCATAAAGACCCTGAATAGCATTTCTGAGTCTGTAAATCTTTACAAGAGCAGAAAGCCTCATCTTTCTCCCTCAGAACGCCTGGTAGTTTCAAACTGCTGACCTTGAGGTTACCAGCCCGAGTAGTAAACACTACGCTAAGAGCTCCTCGAAGTATGATTTTGTTGCTATTAAGTCCCATGGAGTCAGTTCCAACCCTTGATAGGGTTTCCTAAAAGCTGCGGGTGAGCTTGAACTGCTGACCTTGTGGTCCAGCACATTAACTAACACAACCACACCAGGACTTCATAGTATGACTGTTGTTGTTGTTAAGTGCTGTAGAGTCAATTCCAACCCATAGCGACCCTGTATGGGGTTTTGGCGGAGCGGCTGGTGAGCTTGAACTGTGGATATTGCAATTCAAATGACTTTGCAGTCCAGCACATTAACCCACAGTGCCACAACAGGACTCCATAGTATGACTGGTAATGGTGGTAGTATGCCATAAAGTCGGTTCTGACTCCTAGCGTTTGCGAGACTGTAAATTTTTATGAGAGCAGAAAGCCTACAGACGGCTGGTAGTTTAGTAATGCTAACCTTGAGGTTAGCAGCCTGACTTGTAACCACATACTACCAGAGCTCCTTCCATAGTATGACTTGTTGTTGTTGTTGTTGTTAAGTGCCGTCGAGTCAGTTCCAATACGTAGCGATCCTGTATAGGGTTTCCGAGGAGCCGTTGGTGAGCTTGAACTGCCGACCTTGCAGTGCAAATGGCTTTGCAGTCTGGCTCGAGGTTAAAAACCTTATTTGTTGCTACAATATACCATAACCATGAATAACTCCAAACACATATTTTAAATCCATAAAATATTCATGGGCTTTCCTTTAGCAAGTTTACAGTCGCAATTAAGAGCAATTAGGTCATCTTATTTGGCTAAAGTGACTTTAAGAAGTCAGTGGCCTTTAAAGGACTTCAGTAGAAGTTGTAACAGCACAACCAGCCTGATAATGAGCCAAGAGTTGGTTTTAAATAATAGCCATTTAGAAATGATATAGCAGGATTTGTCGAAGAACTTTCCTTTAAGTCACTATGGGGAGGCAAAAGCTGCTCAATTAGGTCTAAACAATTTTGGGACAGACAACAGCCTTCATCAATTACAAGGAGATGAGTGGATGAGTTTAAGGTAGATACTGTATGTAATTTAATATTTGAAGATGTCAGAAAGACCTCAGAGGAGGTGAGTCTGCTACACTGAGTAAAGCAGACATAGCATGGGATTTGTTGTTGTTGTTGCTGGGTACTGTTGAGCCAGTTCCAACTCACAGTGACCCTATACACAACAAAACACTTCCCAGTAATGGACCATCCTTATAAATTTTGCTACGCTTGAGCCCATTGCTGCTGACACTGTGCCAATGCCTCTCATTGGGGGTCTTCTACTTTTTTGCTGGCCCTCCACTTTACCAAGCATGATGTACTTTTCGAGAGATTGGTCCCTTCTGAGAATATGTCTGAAGTATGAGAGACAAAGTCTCCCCATCCTGGCTGCTAAGGAACTTTCTGGTTGTACTTCCAACACATATTTCTCTGTTCTTCTGACTGTCTACGGTACTTTTAATATTCTTCTCCAACACCATAACTCAAATGAATTAATTCTTCTGCAGTCATCTTTATTCATTGTCCAACTTACATATGTATATGAGGCTATTGAAAATACTATGGCTTGAGTCAGGCACACCTTAGTTCATAAACTGACATCGTTGCTTATTAACACTCTAAAGAGGGCGTATGCAACATATTTGCACAATGCAGTACATCATTTGATCTCCTGCCTGCTGCCTTCATGAATTATGATAATGGATACAAGCAAAATGAAGTCCTTGATAACTTCAATCCTCTCTCCCTTTATAATGATGTTATTTATTAGTTAAGTGGTGAGGAATTTTGTTTTCTTTATACTGAGGTGCAACCCATACTGAAGGCTGTGGGCTTTGATATTCATCAGTAAGTATTTTAAGTCCTCTTTACTTTCAGGAAGTAACATTGTATCATCTGCATATTGAAAATTATTAATGAGTTCTTCTCCAATCCTGATGCCACAATCTTTTTCATATAATCCAACTTCTCTGATTATTTCTCAGTATACAGATTGAATGTTGTTGTTGTTGTTAAGTGTCATCGAGTCAGTTCTGGCCCATAGTGACCCTGTACAGGGTTTCCGAGGGTGTAAATCTTTTACGGGAGTAGAAAGCCTCATCTTTCTCCCGCGGAGCGGCTGGTAGTTTCGAACTGCTGACCTTAAGGTTCGCAGCCCATTTCGTAACCGCTACGCTACCAGAGCTCCTTATGCAGATTGAATAAGTATGGTAAAATAATTCTTCACTAGTGCACACCTTCCTCTTTTCTTTTCTTTTTTTTTTTTTTTCCAGCAAGGAAGTCTTTATTAGCTGGCCAGTGACTACAGCCTCCCAAAAAATGGGAATGACTGCAGCCCCGACCTAATTTTTCAAAGAGTATTTATACATAGGCAGTCTGACATTATCTTGCACAAACCAGGGGTAAGGTATATACATAAGCCATTAGGGTGGGGCTAGGGGGTCCATCTGCTGGGACAGTTATCTTGAGAAACCAGGGGCTGGATGTATGCATAAGCTGTTTGACTGAAGAAAAATAAGCTATGGTTAGGAGGGGGAGGGAAGGTGCAGCTGAGAAAGCTCCTGCTTAAAACTTTTCCACTCAGGCAGGATTTGAACATGCAGGGGCTACTCATGATCCAAAAATGGAGTCAGTTATGGCAACTTTACATTCCCCACTGGTTTTATCTACACATCAAATAATTGATCTAACCGGCCAAATCTTCAACCCGTAAGTGATTATATCGGGGGCTGAGGACTAAAAGTTTGACAGCTTGAATTCGTTTTCTAACATAGGTCATAAGGCTATTCATAACACAGGGGTTATTAACAAAAACAGCAGTAATATCACTAGGGGTTCAGCAATCGCCGACATCAGGGTTGTAAGCCAAGGGGACCAAGAAAAAATATTTTGATACCAATTTCCACTATTAAGGACTAAAGTTTCTCTAATTACTCCTGACTGGTTAGCATAAAAACAACAGGTCTCTCCAAGTGCTACACATAGTCCTCCCTGTTTCATAAACAGAACATCTAGACCCCTTCTATTCTGTAGGACTACTTCCGCAAGGGAGCAAAGAGGAAGGATCAGTAGTTGGAAAATATGGCCTTGGTGATAAAAATGATGCTGGAAAACACATGATAGAATTCTGCAAAACCAATGATTTGTTCATTTCAAAT
>NW_006408644.1:662785-668044 GCF_000296735.1 Chrysochloris asiatica | reverse complement strand
TTACTGGAGAAGGATATGTTTGGTAAGATGGAGGGTCAGAGAAAAAGAGGAAGACCCCTAACGAGATGGATTGGCCAGGTGGCAGCATCGGTGGACTCAAGTGTGACAATAGTAGTGAGGTTGGCCCAGGATCTGACATTGTTTCATTCTGCTGTGCATAAGGTCGCTATGAGTCGGTGCCGACTTGATGGCACCTTACAACAAAGTGCACACCTTTCCTGATTTGAAACCATTCAGTGTCCCCTTGTTCTGTTTGAATTACTGCCTCTCTGTCATGTACAGGATCCTCAAGAGCACAGTTATGTGTTCTGAAATACCAAGTCTTCGCAATGGTGTCCATAGCTTGTCATGATCCAGACAGTTGAAAGCCTTTACATAGTCAATAAAGCACCTGTCTTGACTCCTGATGTAGCACTGTAGGTTCAGCACAGGACTTTGAACCACAAGGTCAGCAGTTCAAACCCACCAAGTGCTCCTTGTAAACTTTATACTGGTTTGCCATTATATGGGTCAGAACCAGCTTGATGGCACTTAACAACAACAAACTTCTTTCTGACAGTCTGTATTTTCAGCCAAAATCCATCTGACGTCAGCAATGATATCCCTCATTCCACCATAAACCACAGGCAATTCCCTGTCAATGTACTGTTGCAGCCATTTTTTAATTATATTTAGCAAACTTTTACTTGCATATGATAATGATATTTTACAATGATTTCCACATTCTGTTGGGGCACCTCTCTTTGAAATGTGCCCAAATGTGGATATCTCTCAAACAGTTGGCCAGGTAGCTGTCTTCTAAATAAGTATAGATGAGTGAATGCCTCCAGTGCCGCATCAGTTTGTTTTCAATTAGTTTTCTATCAAATCCTGGAGACTTGTTCTTTGTCAATGCCTTCAGTGCCCCTTGATTTTCTTCCTTTAGTAAGTACTATTGGCTTTTGATCATAAGCTACTTCTTGAAATGTTGAACATCAGTCATTCATTTTGGTACAGTGACTCTGTATATTCCTTTCATTTTCTTTTGATGCTGTCTGCATTATTCAGTATTTTTCCCATATACTCCTTCAATATTGCAAGTTGAGGCTTGAATTTTTTCATTAGTTCTTTCAGCTTGAGAAATGCTGAGCATGTTCTTCCCTTTTGGTTTTCTAACACCAGATGTTTGCACATTTCACTATAATATTGACTTGTCTTCTCGAGCTGCCCTAGTTACAGTCTCTTCTGACATCCATTTTGGTCTTTTCCGTCTTTCTTGTCTTCTTAATGACCTTTTGCTTTCTTCTGTATGATGTTCTTGATGTCATTCCACAACTCTTCTGGTTTTCAGTCATTAGTACATCAAATTTAAACTCAGGTGGGGTGTGATCAAGGTCATATTTTGACTCTCTGGACTTGTTTTAATTTTCCTCAGTTTCAACTTGATTTTGTATTGATGATCTACTCCACACTCTGTCCTTCGCCTTGTTTTCACTGATTACAGGGAGTTTTCCCACCATCTCTTGCCACAGTTAGACTTCTGTGGATTCCATCTAGTAAGGTCCATGTGTATAGCCAGCTTTTATGTTGCTTTAAAAAAGTATCATGCAATCTCCTGCATCGTTTCTATCAAGGTCATATTTTCCAACTACTGATCCTTCCTTTTTGTTTCCAACCTTTGTATTCCAATCATCAGTAATTATCAATACATCTTGATTACATGTTTGATCAATTTCAAGCTGAAGAAGTTGGTAGAATTTTTTTATCTCATCATCACTGACTTAAGTGGTTTGTACATATATTTGAATAATAGTGGTATTAACTGGTCTTCCTTGTAGGTGGATGAATATCATCAGCATTATAATTCAAGATAGATTTTGAAATTTTCTGTTGTTCAAATTGTCATTCCCAGGATAAGACACCATATGATTGTCATATTTAAAATGACCAATATCAGTCCATTTTAGCTCACTAATGCCTAGGATATCAATGTTCATGCATTCCATTTCATTTTTGGCAACTTCCGATTTTCCTAAATTTATATTTCATTCATTTCATGTTCTGATTGTTAATAGATGTTTAAAGCTGTTGCTCCTCATTTTGAGTTGTGCCCCATCAGCAAATGAAGGTCCCAAAAGTTTTATTACATTTGCATCATCATGGCCGACTCTACTTTGATGAGGCAACTCTGTCCCAGTCATATTTTGAGTACCTTCCAAACTGAGGGGTCCATCTACCAGCAGTATATCTGACAATATTCTGATGCTTTTCATAATGTTTCAGTATCCAATATTCTTGTGGTATCTGACAGTGTTATATTGTTATTCATAAGGATTTTAGTAGTTAAACATTCAGAAGTAGTTTGCCTCTCTTTCTTCCTAGTCTGTTTTAGGCTGGAAGATCAGCTGAAACCTGTCCACTATGGCTAACCCTGCTGGTATTTAAAATACTGGTGGTATACCGTCTAGCATCACAGCAACATGCAAGCCACCACAGTAAAACAAACTGACAAATGAGTGGCGGATATGTGTGTGTGTGTGTATGTGTGTGTGAAGTTCCCTAAAACTGTATCTGCTATAGTTTCTACCAATTTTACAGTAGCAACTATGGCCCTTAGCCACAGGGAGGAGGCAGGTAGGGTATAGTCACTGGATCCAGTTCCAAGCTATAATAACCTACAGACCTATTTTTTACTCTGTGTTTCTTTGTAAGCACACTTAATGCATTACCAGAGACTTCATGTTCAAATAAAGAGAAGTCTAAATAGTAATAGTTGTTGTTGTTGTTAAGTGCCGTAGAGTCAGTTCTGACCCAAAGCGACCCTGTATAGGGTTTCTGAGAAGTGGCTGGCGAGCTTGAACCGCTGACCTTGTAGTTCAAAATGACCCTGCAGTCCAGCATATTAACCCACAGTACCATTAACCACCAGGACTCCATGATAGTTAAGAGAACCCTAAAACAGGTGTCTTGATCAAAACTTCTTTTAATTTCATTATCACCCTTTGATATTCTGGGATAAGATAAAATGGGTCAGACTTAGAGGGTTTTTTTATTTGTATAAAGTGTGAACCATGACAGAAAAGTTAATAATGGAAATTAGCCACAGAATCCTAAAAATGCCCTTATTGTTTCTTTCTTTTAGGTAAAGTGAAGGCTACCATAGCTTCTTTTATTGCTGGGCCAATAGAAATGCCTTCTGCAGAGATTAAATGACCACATTATTAATTCGCTCAGAACGTTGAGCTAATTGCATCCTTTCACTAGAAACTTCATGTACATTAGTGGCTAACTGTTTTAACAAAGTAAAGCTTTTTCTAGGTAAGTTTATCAAGATCTGGAACACACCATTAACTCTTCAACATATAGTAACAAGGTAAATTCATTTGGAAATTTTAAAGGTTGCAAGTCTATATTCAAAATCTGAGAAAAATATACAAAGGACTCAGAGAACTTTGGGGACATGACAGCTCAGGTGAAATGTTGGTTTTTTTCAAGTAAAGGCAAATAAATATTGACTTCCTAGGCCTACAAGAACAGTGTAAAAGGCACCACAAAGGTCATTGCAACAAAGCATGCCACCTAAGGGGAAACATTGGAAAGTAGCAAATGTGAGTTAGGGGCCACCAGGAATCTAAGAATGACAATGTAGTTAATTAAATGTAAGTCCTGAACAAATCTTCAGCCTCTGTTGTGTGGCTTCTTAACTGGAATAACAATTATGTTGCAAGGGCTAGCAGTAGTTGTTGTATGCCATGGAGTCGGTTCCGACTCATAGCGACCCTGTACAGGGTTTCCGAGGCTGTAAACCTTTAGGGAGCAGATCGCCTCATCTTTCTCCCACGGATCAGCTGGTCATTTCTAACTGCTGACCTTGTGGTTCGCAGCCCGATTCGTAACCACTATGCTACCAGGCTAGTAGAGGAGATGATTAATATTTAGAAAGAAAATCCTGAATTATAGGAGTTAATCTTTCCTTTGCTTCTCATTTAAGTAGGTAGTGGGGTATTTTTGACAAGAGTTTATATGTGTCCACTTGAATTTTAGTAAGCTCAGCAGACATTAACCAACCAACATCTGTAAATGTTGTGTCACATAAAATTTGGGGGATCTGAGAGATAATGTCAGAGGAGTGGAAGCAGATCTTTGAAAGAGCACAGTAAAGACTTACACTTGGCACAGAGTGTCATTTTGGGGGGTAGCATAGTGGTTACGGATCGAGCTGCTAACCTCAGGGTCAGCAGTTAGAAACTACTAGCTGTTCCGTGGGAGAAAGATGAGGCATTCTGCTCCCATAAGATTTGCAGCCTTGAAAACCCTGTACAGGGTTACTATGAGTCAGAACTGACTCCACGGCACACCACCACCACCACCATTCTTAAATGTGGGTTTTCCGGCAAAATTAATATTTCACCCTCTTCATTGAATTGTAAATTCATATCTTCAGTGTGTCCAAGATATATTTCCACAGGTAAAAAATGAACTGCTTGTTCTTTGCTAGTAATGCCCACTATTTTTCGGTCTTTTGACTCCAGGACAGTGACTTTTTGTGAGAAACGTTGTCTATACTGACAAACGCTCAAGTAATTCAATCTGTACTCATTTTAGCGACAGTGAGGTTTTCTTTATTTGATTTTGTAAAATTGGACACCCAGCCCCATAGACATGCACAGACAAGCCACATGGTCCTCCGCAAATGGTTTTTATTCTTGTCCGCCCAAAAGTCCCTCCTCCAATTCCAGTTCTTCATGTGCAATTCTATGGTACATCCCATTTCCCCTGGCCCCAGAGAAGCCAAAATGGCTTGACCATGGTCTTAATGGCTGTATTTTTATGTAAATTTCCTAGTCCCAGAATAGCCTGCTTAAATCAACACTGTCTGTCAGGTCTTGCAATCTCATGAATGCCTGAAGATGGACCACAAGAGTTATTTCTCACACTTTTGTACATGTTGTTGTTGTTAGGTGTCATTGAGTCCATACTGACTCATAGCACCCTTATGCACAGCAGAACAATACACTGCCCGATCCTGGGCCAACCTCACTAGTGTTGCAACACTTGAGTCCATCGATGCTGCCACTTGGCCAATCCATCTCATTGGGGGTCTTCTTTTTCTCTGACCCTCCACCTTACCAAATATGATATCCTTCTCCAGCTACTGGTCCCTCCTGACAATATGTAAGAAGGATGAGAGATGAAGTTTGGCCATCTTGGACTCCAAGGAGCACTCTGGCTGCACTTCTTCCAAAATGGATATATTGGTTCTTTTGGCAGCTCATGGCA
>NW_006408644.1:650780-651296 GCF_000296735.1 Chrysochloris asiatica | reverse complement strand
TTCAGGTGTCCTTGTAGTGGCACCCCAACCCTCAGGGCCACTTCGGGGCTCCTGCTGAACCTTCTAAGATAAAAGATAATCATAAAAATAAAGGGGGGACCCAAATGGGGTTCACTAGTGGGTGCTCGTGGCTGGAGGTGGGCTGCCTGCCTCCGAGCTCCGCCGTTCGGTTGAGCGTGAGGTGAGCTGCTTGCTGGCGCACACCCGGCAGGGCTGAGGGACACTGTTTGGTTCAGCGGGGGGTGGGTCGCTCGCTTTTGTGCGTCTGGCAGGCCCGCGGTACGCGGCTCGGGCAGGCTGGCAGCTGCTTGCCTGTGTGCGTGCGCGCCCGGCGGGCCCCCGGGAACACACGGGTCAATTGGGCAGGGCAGGAGTGGCTCGGGCAGGCCCAGTCGGGGCCTGAGGGACGCTGCTCGATTTAGCGTGTGGCGGGTCGCTCTCTTTTGCGCGTCTGGCAGGCCCGCGGTATGCGGCTCGGGCAGGCTGGCAGCTGCTCGCCTGTGTGCGCGCGCGCCC
>NW_006408644.1:630397-649531 GCF_000296735.1 Chrysochloris asiatica | reverse complement strand
ACTTGCGTGAGATATCAAAGAGATTGTCTGATGATTTCATCAATCTGTTGGGTCACCTCTCTTTGGAATGGGCACAAATACAGATCTCTTCCAATCAGTCAGCCAGATAGTTGTCTTCCAAATTTCTTGGCAGAGATGAGTGAGTGCCTCCTATGCTGCCTCAATTTCTTGAAAGATTGCAATTTTTATCCTCTCAATTCCTGGTGTCTTGTTCTTTGCCAATTCTTTCAATGAACCTTGGACTTCCTCCTTCAAGATCATTGGCTCCTGATCATATGCTACCTCTTGAACATGTGGGGTTAATTGCAGATATGGTAGCTCTTGAATTGATTAAAATTAGGCAGAGATGTCCATTGAGGTACATAGTTAATTCTCTTTAGGGGTTTATAGCCACTGTGAAAAAAATCCCTGTATTGTCCCCAGAACCCCTTCATTTAGAATGAAAGTTGACATGAACACCAGCTGGTTATTCTTCTCTTTAAAATATTCTTTTTTTTTTTTTTTAATGTCCATATTTTTTTGTTTTTACACTAGTGGCAGAGACTGGTTTTAAGTTCATTGGAGGGTTTTCTTTTTCTTTCTGGGTATGCCATAAACTTGCTGTATGTGAAGGGACATTAATTTATTGGCCATAACAATCTGTTTTGTTTCTCCAGTGTTAGCAAGCTTGTGAGTCAAGCTAGTCATTTCAGCAGTGAAGCAGCTTTCCAATTTAAATGATGTTATTTTAACTAAGGTTAAAATTTTAGACTTGAGTTCAGATATAAATACTGCATTAAAAGCTTCTGTAGTTCATTCACCTAAAGGATGTATCCCAAAATTTTCTGAAAACTTCTGAAATAATCAGTCTTTATAATTATATACATTTCTGTCCTTATTTTGTATTCAAGAATGGATTTTTGTCTAATTAATTATTGGGGGAAAAGCATTTGGGATTCTTTTACTTAAGTTTTGGCCCCAATCTTGAGCTTCTATGTAGAGGGTTTTGGCTGATATGTGTATATCAAAGGCTAAACTGGAAACCTGGTAGCACAGTGTGTTAAGGTTGTTAACCACAATGTTGGTGATTCAAATCTACCAGCTGCTGTGTGGGAGAAAGATGAGTTTTTCTGCACTTGTAAAGATTCACAGTCTCAAAAAACCTGTGGAAGATTTTACTCTGCCCTTTAGGGTCACTATGGGTCAGAATCAACTCCACCACAGTGAGTGACGGCTAAACTGTCTTTGTGATCTTTCCATTTACCAGTGATGTTGCATAAGCACTGGACTACTAGGTGAGTTTGAATCACAATGTTGGCAGTTCAACCTCACCAGTCACTTCCTGGAAACCCTATACAGGGTCACGATGGGTTAGAACTGACTTTACGGCACTTAACAACAACCATAACTTAATTTCCCCAAGGCCACCTAACATATGGACTAATTTATATGTCAGGCAATAAACTTGCTGATAAACTTAAATAAGAACTTTAAAGTTTTTAGCAAGTTTGTAAGGATTTTCATGTAATTTTGGAAAATCTTTAACAATGCTGTGTAATTCTATGAAAATTCTGGGAGTAAAGGAAATATAAAAATTCTGTGAATATCCTATGGTACCCAATAAAGATTCCACAAGATGAATATTAAAAGCCATCTCGACTATGTGCTCAAAGGCAAGAGGTGTTGTATAGCAAACAGTTACAATAGGGTTGATATTCTAAAATCCTTCTTAATATTAACATTTCTATTTCCTAACCTCCTGGAACATAATGACCAAGGCATTCTGTTTAGATCAAGCTGAACAAACACTCATAAAAAATAACTTTTAATGAACAATTCCTTGCATGAATTAAAATCTCATTTTTTGCTCCTTTGTGGTTTAATGCAGTTAATTTTTTACAAGAAGTTAAATTGTCTTAGTAGCAGCAGAAGCAGAGCTGTTAAGCTATGCTACAGTTTGATTCAAGATGGAGTTTAATGTTGACCTGGGACAGTCATTTTAGTCATGCCAAGTGTCTTGGTTTTGAGGTTCACTTCAGATCCATAAATTATTCATTGGCTAATTTTCAAAAATAGATCTCCAAGTCGTTCTTCTAGTCTATCTTTTTCTGGAAATTCCACTGAAACTTGTCCACTATGGATGATCTTGATGGTATTTGTAATACCAGTGGCATAAATCCCAACACCAGCAAAATACAAACCACCATAGTATGACAAACTGACACACAGAGAGAGGGGTGTAAAAAGGGCCTATCTGACCTCAGTCTCATAGGAATCAGTCTTGGGATGATTATTTTGATTCTCCTTCCCCCTTGCGAAGTTAGAGGAGGCCAGACATCCACTCCACACAATTTTTTTTTTTTTTTTTTTAATAGCTGAGGTATTCATTGCAATGACTTCAGACTCACGGAAAGATGGGACTTTATAAAATAAAGAAGGGACTTGGGAAATGAAACTTGATTCTTAGATGGTTACTTTGGCTGTTGCTACCTGTAAAGGCTGAAAGGAATATAAGAAATGTTATGCTGCAGTTGAGTGGAGAAAAGTTGCTACTGGAGTCACCTTAGATGAAATCCAGGCTGGTTAAGCAAGATGACTGACAGGGAGCCAGGCCTAATTTGATCCATACTGACAGCCAGAGGCCCAAAACCATAGTATATGTGTGATAGAAGTTAATAATGGGTACCATGATTGCAGAGAGCTTTTAATCCAGCCTTCAGCTTATATTTGATTGTATATGCTAAAATGGGATTTTGGAATTGTCTGGAAGGAGCAGGCTTTAATTTAAGCCAGTAGTCTGTGTATGGAGTTCTAGTGTGGTGCTGTGGGATACAGCATTAGACAGATCAGTGGTTCAAATTCACCAGCCACTCCTTGGAAACCCTATCCAGAGTCACTATGAGTTGGAACAGAGTCAATGGCACTTAACAACAACAAGTCTTTTTATGGGGTCCTGGTGTGGTGCTATAGGATAAGCAATGGACTGATAACTGCAAGTTTGGTAGTTCAAACCCACCAGATGCTCCTTGGAAACTTTATACAGTGTCACTGTGAGTCTAATGGACTTGATGACACTTAACACTAGTAACATTTGCTTATAGAATATGGGAGCTTAGGTTGAAACTTGAGGCCCACCCAGAACCTTCAGTCAGGAAGGTTTTGCATTTGAAAAGACATTCAGACCCACTCTGAACTGATACGAAAACAGAAGCTTTAGGTTTGAAGGAAAGACCTGCAAGTGAGGGGAAAATGACTGGATTTTTGAATTTCAAGCAAACAGTTTGCCATTGAATGCATTGAGACAGGAAGGTCTTTGCCCATCAGAGAAAATCTACTTCTAGGAATGAAAGTTAAAGATAACCATTGAACAGACAGTCTGGTTTGTTTCTTGTGGTAAACACATGGGTCCATTTTTGAGTGGAAATGGGGAGAGATAGTAATGAAGAGAAGGGCTGAGTTTGGATATGTACCATTGGTACCTGTTGTTCTGATCCACTGAGGCAAAGATGAGAGAGGAGAGGAAAGACTGGCTGAGCTGAAATTAGGGAGTGGTGTGGACTCCTGAGTTTATAGACACCGAACTAGCCAATGGAGGTTAGGGATGAGAACGTAAAGGCAGGAACCAGTTGATCAGAAGTGCAAAGAGACGTGTGGACTCCCAAGCTTGTAGCTGATACCCATTTAAACTAGCTTGTATACCTAGGGAAGAATTGACCAAGTTAACCAAATGGAGAGAGAAAGATGTTTGACACCATTGAGCTGGTATAAATTGCTGCTGTTTGAAGGCCTACTCTGGATGGGACTTTGCTTATGAATGCATATGCCCAAAGTTCCAACAGAAGCAGAAGGTTGTTCATATCAAGAAATATGTTTTTCTACTTGGAGTGCTGGGTTAATAGGGATGGGCAATTTAGAAACTTTATATCTAAAACTATGTGTTGGGGGATGAAGGCACGAAGTGGGTAGTTTACACATGTTTATGAGAATACTTACAGTTAAAATGATTGGAAGGGTGAAAGTTAATCTTTCAAGTACAAAAGGGCCAATGGCTAACAGAACCATGGGGTGACCTCCAGTACAGTGAATGGCTAGTGTGGCACTTCTAGACATGGTCATTGCAGTGTTGTTGTTGTTGTTAAGTGCCATCAAGTTGGTTCCAACTCACAGTGACACTGTAAAGGGTTTCCAAAGAGTGGCTGGTGACTTTGAACCATGGCTTTTGCAGTTAAAACCAACCTTGTATTCCACTGCATTATCCTGCAGTGCCACAGTAAGACTCCCACCAAACAACTTTTCGCTGATGGGTCTGGGTAAGAGAAGGTGGGGAAAAATACTGATAGGGTTATATGATTCAATTGTGAGTGATTGTTAATAGGGCTAATTGTGATTTGTCAATTTGCCATCTTTCTGGTTATAAAATGAGCCATCTGAAAAGCAGGAAGGGTGAATCCCACTACCATCAAGAAATAAGAACTAGGAGTGGTCCTTTAGAGCCCCAAATCCCTGTGCATTGAACCTTCTCAATCCAGGGGCAGAAAGCTGTGACACCAAAGAAGCAGCAGAGAAGTAGCAGAGAAGCAGCAGTTGTAGAACCAAGAGCCAAAACACAAGACACAGTGTTAGGCTTCCTGATCCATTAAACAAGTAAATCTGAGTGCTTTCTGCAAACCTCATTTTCAGATTGGGTGCCTCTAGGCACTTAATTGAGGAGCAAGCTTTGTTGACCCACGTAGCTGGGGCTGAGCACCTTTGAGCTGAGGTTTATGGTGGAATGATATGCTCTTTGGACATTTATTGGCAGCACTAAAGGAACTTTGTAATATTGTCTGAGCAGAGCACAGGTTAAGCCAAGGTACCAAGAGCCAGAAAGAGGCCTGCCTCTAGGCATGGCTTGGAAGAAGCTGTCTTGACCAAAGAACTATGTCCCGAGCATTTCTGATCCTGGATTGCAACCTATTAATTTCCCTAATAAAGAACATAGTCATGAGTATGGTCTCTGAGTTGGTGTCAGAATTAGTAAGTAAGGTTGGAAGGTGAGTCATATCTGACCCCAGCCTCATAGGAATTGGCCTGGGCTGATGAGTTTGATTTCCTTTCTACTGCTAAAGTCAGAGGAGGTCAGAAGTCCTTGCCATACCATTTACTATTTTCTTGAGTTCCGATTTTGTTAATATGCCTAATACTTAGGTACCTATTGTGGCCCTCTTTTTCTTATCAGTAATGCCCATCCCTGGAATTTGTCTACTGCCTTTGAACCCTAACTTCATAGATAGAAGCCTCATACATGGTGGCAGATTTTCTGGAAAGCTGCTCATCTACTGCCTTTGATCTAATACCACTTGCATCTCTTTCTTCACTACTGATTCCTTTTCTGAGCAGGATTATTGATATATTCTGTAGCTAGAGCTCTGCCTGGTAGTCTAGCAAAATTGGAAGAAGCTGGTCAGTTACCAAAGATTTACGCATTTCCCAATTTGTTCTAAGCCTCTACAGTTAGCTGACCCATGCTTGGCAATGCCCTGAAAAATTACACTGGATAATTGTGAGGTAATCATTGTTGTTAAGTGTCGTCAAGTCAGTTCTGACTCATAGTGACACTATATAGGTTTTCCAAGGAGCAGCTGGTGAGTTTGAACCACCGACTTTGCAGTTCAAACCAATCTTGAATCTGAGTGCTTATCCTACAGTGCCACATCAGGACTCCAGGTAAAAATAAATTTGGCATATTTTTATAGATAAACTAAGTCTAAGACTCCCACTCAAATCTTGCTATCATTTCATTTGTTCTGCGCCAAAGTAGTTAAACCTAACTCAAATTTTTCCTTATTCATGAAGACATTGAGTTTGTTTATGCACTAGAATATATACAGTAATCATCATCTTCTTGCTCAGATGGAAACAAACTTTGACTAAGAAACTGGATTTGAAGTTAGGTAAAGAGTTACAACAATTATTATGAACACAGTGTGGAATATCTTGTGACTCTCTCTTCCCTTGTTCTTTAATTAGGCTATATTTAAATTTGCCATGGTTACTAGGAACTTTTTTTTTTTAAGACTATACTTCCATAGCTTGACCATCAGTCATATTAATAATTTTGGTTTCTATCCTTCCTACTGTTTAAGTCACAGAGTAACATAATTCCATTTGCTTGTAAATCATTTAAATTATTGCAGTTTTTACTACTTTCAATAAAGTCTTTCCTTTTTTTCAAATTGAGATATTCCTTTCCTGTTCAGCAACACTGCTTTCATTTAACAATTAAAGTGTGAATGAACTGAGACTATGAACAATTGAGCAAAGTTGCTGCTGTGCTCAAGATATTTTAAAAGTTTATAGACAGCAATAAAGGTCGTCACAATGAAAAAAAAATGCAAATGTGATGGGCTCTCTTAAAAAAAAAAAGAGCTGAAAGCTAGCATATCAACACACAAAGATCTTGCCTGTAGCAACTCATCTACATTGTTAATTACAAAGCTCACTCTGGAAACTGAGCCATGATATCAATGAGATCAATGAGTTTAGTGGGCTGTTAAATACTCAGTTAATAGCTCTTTACCTTAAATATAATCTTTGGGATTAATTTGAACAGTTTACCAAAATGTACGCTTAAATGTGCAGTATATTTCACTGGGAAACAACAGAAAATAAAACAAAATTTACCTTTTTCAACTGTTTAAAAATCCAGATACAATTTAAAAACATTCTTCTCACTGATTAAAACACAACAAACTAGATCTTAGAACAAAAATTTTCATGTTCTTGGTATCGAAATTACCAAGGATATAAAATGAGAAGTTTCATATTTTTCTAGGAAAAGAGACAAAGATAATAAAAATTGTCTATCTCTGGCCTTTTTCAGATACTTAAAGAAAGAGCCACATTTTCTCAAAAGAAGATGACTAGCACCGATCCCTATCCCGTTCTTAATAATTTCATAGTTTATACCAGGGTCAATATACAGAGCAGAATCCTATTACTCTGGTCAAAGTACTTGTGATTATATGTACATTCTCAGTACAGCATCTGCTGATGTACTCTTCAGTAAAAAAATATTTCTTGAGCACTATTTTAATACCAAGCACTGCATATCATGAATTCACAAAATATTTGTCAGCTTGGCTAGACCATGATTTTCAGTGGTTTTGCAGTTATATGATGATCCCCTATGATGTGATCTGGTGTGATAAACCATTAAGAGGATTAAAAGTGAGATACGCCATTCTTGCCATCCTCTTAGTATTGTTGTTGTTAAGTGCCGTTGAGTCCATTTCAACTCATAGTGACCCTGTACAGGGTTTCTGAGGAGCAGAAAGTGGATTTGCCTACTATGTGGTTCACAGTACACTAGTAGTGAGTATTCTTGCCTGTCATGTGAGAGACTTGGATTTGATTCCCCAACAAGGAGGCAGAACCCTTTTATGAGCCCTGGTTTGGCACTGTAGGATAAGTCCTAGACTGCTAATCATGCAAAGTCAGCAGTTCAAACCCGCCAGCTGCTCTTGGGAACCCTGTACAAGGTTGCTATGAGTTGGAACTGACTCAACAGCACACAACAACAACAACACCCTTAATCCCACCACAAACCTGAGCCCATATAAAGGAGATTCCCCAGAGTGTGGCATGTAACACCTTTTATCTTACAAGAAATAATAAAAGGAGAATGGTTTGAACAGAGAAAGAGGGATCTCCTACCACCAAAAAAGAAGAGCCATGAGTGGAGTGAGTCCTTTGGACCTGGAATCTCTGCATTATGAAGCTCATAGATCTGAGAATGATAGATGTCAAGACATAGAGAGAGCTCCAAGGAATGGTAGGCCTACAGATGTTGAATAGAGACAAAGACCTTTCCCCAGAGACTGTATTCTGAATTTGAATTTGCACTGTAGGATCAGCGCTGGACTGAACCACAGGATCGGCAATTCAAACCCACCAGCTGATCCTTGGAAATCCTGTACAGGGTTGATATGAGTTGGAAGGGACTCAAGGGCACTTAACAACAGCAACAAACTGTAAAAGAATAAATTGCCTAGAAGAGACTGTTAGAATTATGGATGTTAAAGGGAATTCTGATGAAGGTTCAGAAGAAATTGGGACCTATGACACTGGAGATGGCACAATGAAAAGCAGAGGCAGAAAAAATGTAACAGCAGAACCAGTAGACTGACACAAGATGGCACAGAGGCTGATCCATATATAGAGTGGGTGTCTTCATGTTGGAGGCTTCCTGTCAGAATGGGTTGCCTCTGAGCACTTGGTGAAGTTAAGCTCTCTGACCCATGGAGTGAGAAAGTTGAGCTCCTTCTGAAGAAAGCTTACTAGCAGAGTGGGGTGCCTCTGGGCACTTAGCAGTAGAGCTAAAGATCTCTGTAAAACTTATGAAAAGCAGAGACCATGGTGACATCTTCTAGAGATTAAGGAGCACTGTACTCATAAAGAGTAGAACCAGGACTAATGGAGTTTCTATGGGTGGGACCACAGTTTCTAAAATTTCAGGGAGTTGGCTTCTACACCAACTTAGTTCCAGAGCGTGAGGCTGCACCACAGATAGGGCCTCTGAGCAAAACTGAGGGGCAAGGCTGTCATGCTGAAGGGGCAGAAGAATGGAGCCTGCTGGGACTGAGAAGGTGGGGTCACCACTCTGACTGACTAGGAAAATGAGGCTCCCCAAAGCCCAGAGAGCAGAGTTGCCATTCCAGAAGGCAGAACTGAAACTCAGAGTTGAGTGGCCTCTGGTAGCGTAGTGGTTACGAATCAGGTTGCGAACCGCAAGGTTCGAAACTACCAGCTGTTCCGCCGAAGAAAGATGAGACTTTCTGCTCCCGTAAAGATTTACAGCCTCGGAAACCCTGTACAGGGTTGCTATGAGTCGGAACCAACTCCAAGGCACATAACAACAACAACCCAGAATCCAGAGTGCATGGCCAACATCTAGAGTCTAGGTAAAGGCCATTGTCTAAATGGTCTCAAAGAACAGAGAATTCGTTTCAAGACTTGAGAGCTAATATAAATTGTTCTGCTGGTTTTTAAACTTTCTTGGAGCCCATTGTCCCTTCTTTGGATCCAACTGCTCCCATTTATAATGGAAATGTCTACTCTATAGCCTGTTCTACCATTGTACTTTGGAAGCAGATAACTTGCTTTCTAAATTTACATATGAAGGAAATTTTGCCCTAGGTTGGAATTGAGACTTAAAAGACTTTGGGGATGATATGGATGAAAGTGTTTTGCATGTGACAAGGACATATATTTTGGGGAGTCAAAGGGTAGAATGTCATGAATTGAATTGTTTCCCCCAAAAGTATGTGTCAGCTTGACTGGACCATGATATTCAGTTGTTTGGCAGCTACATGATGTTTGCTGATGATGTGATCTGATGTGATAAATAAGGATTATGGGTGGGAAAAACCACCCTAATATCACCTTGACCCTGATCTGATGTATGAGAGATTGCCAAGGATGTGGCATGCAACATCTTTTATCTTGTTGTTGTTGCAGTCATCAGGTCACATTGAGTTGACTCCTACTCCTAGTAATCCTATGAAGTACATAACAAAACACTGATCCTGGACAATTTCTCATAATTTTTGTGACCTTTGAGTCCATTGTTCTGCCATTGTGTCAATCCATCTCCTTGGGTTTCTTCTTCTTTTTCACTGACCCTACACTTTACCAAGCACGTTGTCCTTTTCCAGGGACCTGAAAACATGTCCAAAATATGAGAGACTCAATCTTGACATCCTCACAGCTAAGGAACATTCTGGCTGTTCTTCTTCCAAGACAGATTTGTTTGTTCTAATGGCAATGCTTCAGATTATCTTCTGACATCCATTATGGTATTTTATTCTTTTCTGCATTTTTAATGACCTTTTGCTTTCTTCCTATATGATCTTAAAATTGTCCTACAATTCTTCTAGTTTTCAGTTAGTGTCTGGTGCATCAAATCTGTTCTTGAGATGGTCTCTAAATTCCGGTGGGATCTATTCAATGCCATATTTTAGTCCTCATAGACTTAATTTAATTTTCATAAGCTTCAACTTGAACTTGCATATGGGCAATTGATGGTCTATTCCACAGTTTGCTCCTGGCCTTGTTCAGGTTGATGATGTTGACTGTCTCCATCGTCTCTTTCAATAGTGGTTGTCAGTTTGATTCCTGTGTGTTTCATCCGGTGAGGTTCATATGTATAGTCACCTTTTATGTTGTTTAAAAAAGGTATTTGTAATGAATAAATCATTGGTTTTGCAAAACTTGATCATGTGATCTCCAGCATCATTTCTGTCACCAAAGCCATATTTTCCAACTACTGATCTTTCCTCTTTGTTTCCCACAGTCAAATTCCAATCAACAATAATTATCAATGCATCTTTATGTGATGTGATGAATTTCAGACGGAAGAAGTTGCTTATTGTTGTTGTTAGGTGCCATCGAGTTGGTTCCAACTCATAGCTACCCTATGAAAAATAGAATGAAGCACTTCCCAGGCCTGTGCCATCCTCACAATCATTGTTGCTCTTGAGCCCATTGCTACAGCCACTGTGTCACTCCATATCATTTGGATCTTCTTCTTTTCCTCTGTTCCTACACTTTACCAAGCGTGATGTGTCCTTCTTCAGGGACATGTCACTCTTAATATCTCCGAAGTATGAAAGACCATCCTGGCTTCTAAGGAGCATCCTGGCTGTACTTCTTCCATCTTAGATTTTTTGTTATTCTGGAAGTCCATGGTACTTTTTAATATTCTTCTCCAAAACAGTAACAAATGCATCAAATCTTCTAAAATAGTCATTCATTGTCCAACTTTCACATTCATATGAGGCTTTTGAAAATACCATGTTTTAGTTTAAACATACATTAGTTGTCAAACTGACAACTTTGCTCTTGAACATTTTTAAGAGGTGTTGTGCAGGAGTGTTTCCTATTGCAATACATCATTTGATTTATTGATTGCAGCTTACATGAGTGTTGATAATGGATCCAAGCAAAATGAAATCATTGACAACTTCAAAGTTTTCTTCATTTAAAATCATGTTATTTATTGGTCCAGTGGTGAGGACTTTTGTTTTCTTTACAATGGGGTGCAACCCATACTGTGATCTTTGATCTTCATCTGTATTTTAAGTCCTATTTGCTTTCAGCAAGCAATGTTGTATTATCTGCATATCCCAAGTTGTTAATGACTCTTCCTCCAAACCTGATGCCACATTCTTCTTCATATTATCCATCCTCTCAGATTATTTAAACAGCATACATATTGAATCAGTATGGAGAAACAATAAAACTATGGTGCACGCCATTCCTGATTTAAAACTTCAGTGCCCCCTTGCTCTGTTCAAACGACTGCCTCTTGGTCTATGAACAGTTCTTCATGAGCACAATTAAGTGTTTTTGAAAACCCATTCTTCATAATGTTATCCATAGCTTGTCATGATCCACAGAGTTGACATCCTTTGCATAGTCAATGAAGCACAAGTAAACATCTTTCTGACATTCTCTGCTCTTAGCCAACATCTATCTGACATCGGCAGTAATACCCCTTCTTCCATATTCTCATCTGAATTAGGCTTTAAATTCTGGATGTTCCCTGTCAGTGCAGTGCTGTAGCTATTTTTAAATTATATTTGGCCAAATTTTACTTTCTTGTGATATTAATGATATTGTACAATGATTTCCACATTCTGTGGGTCCACTGCTTTTCGGAATGGAATGGGTACTATTCCAATGAGTTGGCCAAGTAGTTGTCTTCAAAATTTGCTGGCATTGATGAGAGAGTGCCTCTAGTGCTGTATCAGTTAGGTGAAAGATTTCATTTTTATTCCATCGATGTCTGGAGCTACATTCTTTGTCAATGCCTTCAGTGTACCTTGGACTTGTTCCTTTAGTATCTTTGACTCTTGATTATATTCTACCTTTTAAAATGGTTCAACATCAACCATTTCTTTTTTGTTCACTGACTCTATGAACCCCATCCAACTTCTTTTGATGCTTTCTGCATCATTCAATATTTTGCTCATAGAATCCTTCAAGATAAGGCTTGAATTTTTCTTCAGTTCTTTCAGCTTGAGAAATGCTGAGCTTGTTCTTCCCTTTTGAATTTCTTATTCTAGGTCTTTGTACATTTTATTATAATACTTGGCTTTTTCTCCTCAAGCTGTCCTTTGAAATTTTCTGATCAAATCTTTTACCTCCTCATTTCTTCCATTTACTCTTGCATCTCTATGCTGGAGAATAAGTTTCAGAATCTCTTCTGACACCCTTTTTTTTTTTTTTCCTTCTTTCTTGTCTTTTTAATGACCTTTTGCTTTTTTCCTGTATGATATTTCTGATGTCATCCCACAAATCTTCTAGGCTTCAGTCTTTAATGTTTAATGCATCAAATCTGTCCTTGAGATGATCTCTAAATTCAGATGGGATACGTTTAAGGTCATAGTTTGTCTCTCTGAACTTGTAATAATTTTCTTCAGCTTCAGTCTGAACTTGCACATGAGTAATTGATGGTCTGTTCCACAATCTACCCTTGTCTTGTCCTGGCTGGAAATATGGAGCTTTTCCACTGACTTGGCACAGACACAGTCAGTTAGATTTCTGTGTATTCCATTTGATGTGGTCCACGTGTTGTTTCAAACAACTATTTACAATGAAATAAATCATTAGTTTTGTAAAACTTGATCATGTCATCTCAAGCATCACTAAGGCCATATTTTCCAACTATTGATCCTTCTCTTTGTTTCTAATCTTTGCATTCCAATCACCAATAATTAACAATACATCTTGCTTGCATGTTTGATCAATTTCAGATTGAAAAAGTTGGTAGAATTCTTCAATTTCATCATTACTGGCTTTAATAGTTGGTGTGTAAATTTGAATAATAATGTTATAATTAATGTGGTCTTTTTTGTAAGCATATGGATATTATTCTATCACAGACAGTGTTGAACATCTATCTTCAAGATAGATGTTGAAATGCTATTTTTGATGATGAATGTGATGCCATCTCTCTTCAATTTGTAAGTACCAGGAAAGTAAACCATACAATCATCAGATCCAAAATGGCCAAAACCAGTCCATTTTAGCTCACAAACGCATAAGATATCTATCTTTATGTATTCCATTTTATTTTTGACAACTTTAAATTTTCCTTAATTCATATTCCATATATTCCATGTTCAGATTTTTAATGGATGTGTCTGGAGTACTGGTGTGGCCCTATGGGTTAATGTGCTGGACTGCAAAATCATTTGAACCACAAGGTTGGCTGTTTGAGCTCACCAGCCACTCCTCAGAAACCCTATATTGGGTCTCTATGGGTCAGAACCAACTCGACATCACTTAACAACAACAGTTGTGTCTCCGTTTGAGTTGTGTCCCCACCAACAAATGAAGGTCCTGAAATCTTTTCACCATTCGTGTCATCATGATCAACTGTATTTTCATTAAGCAGTTCTTCCCCATTCATATTTTGAGCACCAACCGGAGGGCTTCCTCTTCCGGTGTTATATCTGACACTATTCTGGTACTATTCACACTGTTTCAATATTTAATATTCTGGTGCTTTCTGTCAGTGTTCCACTGCTATTCATAAAGTTTTCAGTGGCTAAATATTTGGAAGTAATCTGTCTCTCCTTCTTAAAAGTCTATCTTAGACCAGCTCAACTGAAACCTATTCATTACGGGTGACCCTGATGGTATTTTAAATACTCTTGGTATAGTTTCCATCATCATAGCAACATGCAAGCTTCCACAGTACAACAAAGTGACAGATGAGTGGCAGAAGAAGTTGGCAGAATAATTTAATTTCACTATCACTTGTTTTATTGGTTGGAGTATAAATTTGAATAATAGTGGCATTAACTGGTCTTCCTTTTAGAAGTATGGATATTATCCTATCCTGGTGTGGTTTTGTAGGATAAGCATTGGACTGCAAACAACAAGGTCAGCAGTTCAAACCCAGCAGCTTCTCCTCAGAAGCACAAAACTGGGTCGCTGTGATTTGGAACCAACTTTATGGCACTTAACAACAATATGACTCCTTTGTACTTCAAGACAGATCTTGAAAACTTCTTTTTGATGATGAATGAGATGCCATTTCTCTTCAATTTGACATTCCTGATATTATAAACCATATGATTGTCACATTCAAATGGCCAATATCTGTTCACTAATACCTAGGATATCCATCTTTATGCATTTCATTTCAATTTTTATAACTTCTAATTTACCTAGATTCATGCATCATACTTCAGGTTCTGATTATTAATGGATACTTTCTGCTGCTTCTTCTCATTTTGAGTTGATTCTCATTAGCAAATGAAAGTCCCAAAGCTTTGCTTTATTCATGTGCTTACAGTCAACTCTACTTTGAGCATGTAGCTTTTCCACAATGTAATTTTGAGTGCTTTTCAACCTGAGGGGCTCATCTTCTGGCACATATCTGACAAGGTTCTGTTGCTATTCATAAGGTTTTCAGTAGCTAACCATTCAGAAATGGTCCACATTTTGTTCCTCAAGCCTGTCTTAGTCTGGAAGCTTCACTGAAACCTATCCTTTGCTGATCTTTAAAATATAGGTGGCATAGCACCCAGTATAAAAAAAAAAAAAATGCAAGCCACCACAGTACCAGAAACTGATAGATGAGGGTGGACCATTATTCTTACAAGGAATGAAAAGAGAGATATGTGAACAAATGGAGGGACCCACTACCACCAAGAAAGAAGAGCCAGGGATAGAGTGCATCCTTTGGAACTGAGTCCCTGCACTGTGAAGGTCCAAGTTCCAGAGAGTGATTTATGTTAAAATGCATGGTGATCCCCAAGCAATGGTGGTATAAAGTTACTAAAGGAGACAAAGACCTTTCCCCAGATCCAGTACTCTGAATTCAGACTCCTAAACTGTGAAACAATAAATTTCTGTGAGTTAAAGGCATCCGCTTGAAGTATTTCTGCTATAACCACACTAGATAACTAAGATACTGCACTAAACAATTGGATAACAGTCATGGTCCTTGCTCTCATGGAGTATATAGTCTAGCATGGAAGACAAACATTTAACAAGTGTGGTAAACAGTGCAGTGTGGTAAGCATTAGAATCGTGGTTCAAACCCACCAGCCACTCAGAAATCCTATATGAGTGGGAACCTGCTCAAAAGCATAAAACAACATGGTGTCAAAAATCCAGATATAGGAAGGCGGTGCTTGATGGCGGTTAGGGTGGATGTACAGTGAAGTTCACCATCAGTCTTACCACAGAATACTAGGCAAAGCAGATCCAGGGCAGAGCTCCAAAACTCGTAACCACATAGCTAGTAATATTTTAACAGTGGAAAGCTTATAGCTAGTGGAATTGTAGCTGAAGTAAAAAATCACATACTTTTGCATCGACCAGGCTCAGAGGCCCAGAGACAACATCTTGGGTGAAACCAAATGGAAAGACCAAGCGGGGGAGCAAAACACCACGGAAAAATGCCACGGGACCCCTGTAGAAAAGGTGGACAATACACTTTGTTGGTTTTGTTTGTACTGATTTTCTTCCTTCTTCTTTTTTTTTTTTTTCACCCCACCCCCATTTGTGCACTTCCATTCTAGTGACTAGAGGGGGAGCCTGAGCAAGTGGACACCCCCCACCCTAACCACTGATGGGTTCTTCTGTCATGCATGCACACCGATACTCAGCCCAAAAGCAGGCAATGAATATTTTTGTGTTTGTTTGTTTGTTTGTTTGTTTGTTTTTTAATATGCAAATGGCCAGGACAGGGCTGCAGAGAATGAAAGAGAGTTTAAAAACAAAACAGGCCAAAAATTAAATTAAAGCCTGAAGTATACCATAACAATCAACAAGGGAATCTTAAAATCTCTCAGGCAGCTTTGAAAGCAAGAAGCTGAAGAGAGGACATTAAAGCCATACTCATATTAGGCTACGGATTTTTGTGTTTTTTTTCCTTTTCTCTCTGCTCTCCCTTTTCTGTGATTACAGAAGGCAATGTTCAGTCTAGTTTTGTTGTCGTTGTTTTTAGGTGTTTTGGGTTTATTTTTCCTGGTGATGTTTTGTTGTGTTTTGCTAACCTTTCTACCTTTGGGGGACTCTGTCTCTCCCTATGTTACCCAAGAAGAATCAGCAAATGCTGCCATGTAGTGAATCTACAATCACACTCTATAAAACACCAAAATCCAGGCAAGAATCAATACCAACTGCCATATACCAGGGAGACAGACAACGCCTGTGAAAGTTAATCTGAGTTAAGCAATAAGAAGAGTGAAAAGGGAAGCCCACATCCTGATTGCATCTCCCTGGAAGCAATCAGAAAGCATAAAAAATAACAAAACACATACTCAATTAAGTATTAAGGCCACAGATAACCACTAAACATGTCTAAGAAGCAAAAGTAGATGACCATATCAGCACATGTCCAGAAACAAGATAAAATGTCTGCGACAAATGACCTAGAGATACACCTGGACTCTATTCTGGGAGGAGGGCAGGCCTTGGAAATCCCTGAGAAACAATTCAGAAAAATTATTATAAAATGTTTCAAAACACTTTACAATGGAGATGAGAAAAATAAGGAATAAATCAGGAAAGTGCTACAGGAACAATCAAATAAGATAGATACAGCATTGGAAACAATTCAAAACCTACAGAAAGAAGTCCAAATGATCAATAATAGCATATCAGAAATAGACAATACTCTGAAAGGGAAAAGTAGTATAGCAGAAGAGATGAAACACAGAACCAGTGAGCTGGAAGACAAATCTCTCAATACCACTAAGATAGAAGAGCAAACAGAAAAAAGGATTAAAAAAATATGAAGAAGGTCTAAGATACATGTTGGACAACATGAAGAGGAATAACTTAAGAATAATCGGCATTCCAGAAAAAGAAGAAACACACAAGTCCACAAAGGAAATAGTTGAAGAACTGCTGAAAGAAAATTTCTCTAACATCCTGAAAAGTGAAAAGGTAAACATTCAAAAAGCTCAACGAACCCCTGGAAGGATAGACCCCAAAAGAAAATAACTGAGACATATCATAATCAAGCTCTCCAAAATCAAAGATAAGGAGACAATCCTTAAAGGAGGTAGGGAAGAGAGAAGTGTTATATACAAAGGCAAGCAAGTCAGATAAACCTCAGATCTCTCAGCAGAAACCATGTAAGCAAGAAGGCAATGGGAAAACATATAAAACCCTGAAAGAAAAAAATTGCCAACCAAGAATGCTTTATCAAAAAAAGCTATCAGTCAAATATGATGGTGCAATCAAAACATTCCAGGATAAACAGAAACTAAGGGATTTTTCCAAAGTCAACCCTGAAGTGCAAAACATCCTAAAGGGAGTTCTGTGAACTGAGAACCAATAAGAATAGATAACAACCAGAGATTGATATACGTGACAGCACCTCCCTGAGTTAAATAGACATAAGGAAGAGTAGAGAACAGAACAAAACTATAAGAACAAACTCAGAGAATCTGGGAGGTCAGTCTATGATTAAAACAATTACAACGTAAAAGAAGATAAACATGTAGGAACAGAGATCCAGATGGTGAGAAGGTCAGGTCAATTACAGGATAAAATAGACTGCACTAAATGGAGAGAAAGATTTCAATTTTTATTCCATCAATTCCTGGTGCCTTGTTCTTTGCCAATTCTTTCAGTGCACTTTGGACTTCCTCCCTGAGTATCACTGGCTCTTGTTCATATGGTACCTCTTGAAATGGTTGAACATCAACCATTTCTATTTGGTACAATGATTCAGTGTATTCCTTCCATCTTCTCTTGATGCATTCTGCATCATTCAATAATTTGCCCAGAGAATCTTTCAATAACGAAAGTCAAGGCTTCAATTTTTTCTTCAGTTCCCCCAGCTTGAGAAATGCTGACCGTGTTCTTCCCTTTTGATTTTCTAGTTCCAAATATATTTTATTATAGTACCTGGTTTTATCTTCTCAAACTGATCTTTGAAATTTTCTGTTCATCTCTTGGACCTCTTCAATTGGTCTATTTGCTTTAGCTTCTCTATGCTGGAGAGCAAGTTTCAGAGTCTCTTCTGACATCCATTTTGACCTTTTCCTTCTTTTTTGTCTTCTTAATGACTTTTGGCTCTCTTCATGTATGATGTTCTTGATGTCATCCCACAACTCTTCTGGTCTTCAGTCTTTAGTGTTTAATGCATCAAATCTGTTCTTCAGATATTCTCTAAATTCAGATGGGATACATTCAAGGTCATATTTTGGCTCTCATGGACTCGTTTTCATTTTCTTCAGCTTCAGTTTGAATTTGCATATCAGTAATTGATGATCTGTTCCACAGTCTGCCCCAAGCCTTGTTTTCACTGATGATATGGAGCTTTCCATCTTCTTTTTCTTTCCACAGATGTAGTCAATTTGATTTCTATTTCTATTTCTATCATAATTTAACTCCATCTGGCAAGGTCCATATGTATAGTCATCTCTTATGCTATCTTGCCAAGAACCTGCCTCGACATAGGTGTTTGGTTCACGAGGTGGGGATATCTGGTGGCGGTAAAGATATAGAAAGACACACAAGGACACAAAGAGAGAGACAAAGAGACACCCCGAAACTAGAGTGGATGCGGGACTGGCATCAGGCAGATCCTGCATTGCAAACATCTCAGCCATGAAGGCCGTAATATCCTGCATAGTAAACATCTTGGCTAAACAGGCAGTATGGTTGCAATGCTGGACTGAGCCCCCTGCATGCTGTAACACACACCTTGCCAGTAGTAATGCACACCTGGTTCAGCCTGCGCCTCCGTTTTATTTAGGGGAGGTACTTTACACAAAGCTGGGAGGAACTAAGACAAGGTACAGCTAACATATGTAATTTTCCAGACATTCAGGAAGCTTTACATTGTACTTCACAGGTTCGAATCTCACGACCACTACTTGGTTTCTCAAGCTTAATTAACATGCTTTTTAGCACCTAGCCTCAAATGGGGGAAGGAAAAGGAGGATTGGGAGGATTCCCATTGTGTCAGCTGCCCAGCTCAGGTTCTCCAGGAAAACAGACGCCTGGGTGAATAGGGCTGCACCTAGGGCTGCACCTGGAAAAACTTTAGGAAGGGTGTCCTTTTGACCTTAGAACAAAGACTGGGGAGCCACCCAATTTATTTTGACTGAATTCTTTGAGGGAAGAACTTTGCCT
>NW_006408644.1:623944-626288 GCF_000296735.1 Chrysochloris asiatica | reverse complement strand
CAGCCAGAGCACTCCTTGGAGGCCAGGATGGCTAAACTCCGTCTCTCATACTTTGGACATATTGTGAGGAGGGAACAGTCGCTGGAGAAGGATGTCAGAGAGGAAGAGGAAGACCACCAATGAGATGGATCAGCCAGGTGGCATCATTGATGGCATCAAATGTGGCAGTGGTTGTGAGGTTGGCACAGGATCAGACATTGTTTCATTCTGCTGTGCATGGGGTTGCTATGAGTCAGTTCCGACTCGATGGCACCTGACAACAAAAACAAATGGAGAGAAAAATTAGTGGACTATATGGCATCCTCAAAGAAATTTAACACTTCACAACATAACAAGAAAATGAAAATCCAAGAAGAACGTGGAAACATTAAAACAATGAGGAAACTCACATGAAAGAACACAGAAAGCATAAACTCATGAATGGAAGACACACAGAACACAGAAAGCAACAACACCACAAAAAAACACAAACATAATGGCAGAAATTAATTGACACCTATCGATAACTACATTGAATGTAAACAGATTAAATGCACCTGTCAAGAGACGGAGAGTGACAGAATGGATAAGAAGACAAGATCCTTCAATATGCTGTTTTCAAGACACACATGTCACATACAGAGGCAAAAACAGATTAAAAGTCAAAGGATGGAAAAATATATATATACTAAGCTAATTGCAATAAAATGTGAACAGGAGTGGCAGTACTAATCTCTGATAAAATAAACTTTAAGGCAAAAACCAACATAATAGATAAGCATGGACATTATCTCATGATTAAAGGGACAATTGATCAAGGTGACATAACCATATTAAATATCTATGCTCCCAATGAAAGAGCGCCAAAATATATAAAGCAAAATCTATTAGATTTGAAGAAAGAAATAGATGAATCTAAAATAATAGTGGGTGATTTTAATACACCACTTTCAAAAATGGATAGAGCAATCAGAAATAAACTTGACAAAGACACAGAAGAAGTAAACAACACAATCAGCCTACTGGACCTCATAGATGTGTACATAGCATTCAACCCAACAACTACACAATACACATTCTTTTCAAGTGCCCATGGAACATTCTCCAGAATAGACCATGTCTGAGGCCACAAAACAAATCTTCATAAATTTACAAATATCAAAACTTTACAAAGCATGTTCTCAGACCACAATGCAATCAAATTAGAAATCAACAATAGGAAGACCAAGGAAATCAAGTTAAATACATGGAAACTGAATAACACCCTGCTGAAAAGAGACTGGGTAGTAGAAGAAAATAAATGTGAATTCACAAAGTTCCTAGAAACAAATGAGAATGAAAACAAAACATACCAATATCTTTGGGACATGGCAAAAGTGGTGCTGAGAGAACAATTTATTGCAATAAACACACACATCCAAAAAGAAGAAAGAACTAAAATTAACACATTAACACGGCATCTACAACAATTAGAAACAGATCAACAGAGGGAACCCAAAGCCACCAAAAGAAATAATAAATAAAGATTAGAGCAGAAATAAATGAGATAGAAAACAGAAAAACTAAAGAAAGAATCAACAGGACCAGAAGCTGGTTCTTTGAAAGGATTAATAAAATGGACAAACCATTGGTAAACCTAACAAAAGAAAAGAGGGAGCAGACACAAATAATAGGCATTAGAAACCACATGGGTGATGTCACAACGGAACCAAAGGAAACCAAAAGGATAATAACAGAATACTATGCAGAGTTGTACTCCAACAAATTTGAAAACTTAGAAGAGATGGATACATTTTTTAGATAAACACGACCTACCTAAACTTACACACAGTGAAATACAAAACCTGAACAGACCCATAACAAAAGAAGAAATTGATCAGGTCATTAAAAGACTCCCAACCAAAAAAGTCCAGGCCCAGATGGCTTCACTGGTGAATTCTCCCAAACATTCAAGGAAGAGTTGTCACCAATTCTACTCAAATTATTCCAGAATATAGAGGAGGGTGGAAAACTTCCTAATACATTTTATGAAGCAAGCAAAACCCTCATACCAAAACCAGGGAAGGACAGCCATAAGAAAGAAAATTATAGACCAATATCCCTCATGAACATAGATGTAAAAATTCTCAACAAAATCCTAGTCAACAGAATGCAGAATCACATCAAAAAGATAATACACCATGATCAAGTGGGATTCATATCAGGGATGCAAGGATGGTTCAACATTAGAAAAATGATCAACGTTATCCACCACATAAATAAGAAAAAAGAAAAGAACCACATGATCATATGAATTGATGCAGAAAAGGCATTTGACAAAATCCAACATCCATTCCTTATAAAAACACTCAACAAAATAGGAATT
>NW_006408644.1:620037-622604 GCF_000296735.1 Chrysochloris asiatica | reverse complement strand
TGGGAAAAAATCTTTTGCAATGACATCTCAGACAAGGGACTCATTTCTAAAATATATAGGAAACTACAACACCTCTACAAGAAAAAGACAAATAACACAATTTAAAAATGGACACAGGATATGAACAGACACTTCACCAAGGAGGAGATCCAGGCAGCCAACAAACATATGAAGAAATGTTAATGATCACTAGCCATTAGAGAGATGCAAATCCAAACAACAATGAGATATCCTCTCACACCAGCAGTAACAGCAAAGATCAAAAGGTCAGAGAACAATAAATGCTAGTGGGGATGTGGAGAGACTGGGACACTCCTACAATGCTGGTGGGACTGCAAAAGGGTCCAACCTCTCTGGAAAGCTATATGGGACTATCTCAGAAGGTTGGAAATAGAAATACCTTATGATCCAGCAATTCCTCTAGTTGGTATTTACCCACAAGAAATATGAACCATAACATGAGTAGATATATGCACACCAATGTTCGTAGCAGCACTATTTACAATAGCAAAAAGATGGAGACAGCCAAAGTGCCCATCATCTGAAGAATGCATAAACAAACTGTGGTAAATACACACAATGGAATATTATGCTACATTGAAGAATAACAAGGAAGCTGCAGGTCACCACATAACATGGATGAACCCTGAGGACCTTATGTTGAGTGAAATTGTTGTTGTTGTTGTCAGGTGCCATCGAGTCGGAACAGACTCATAGCGACCCCATGCACAACAGAATGAAACAATGTCCGATCCTGGGCCAACCTCACTACCGCTGCCACACTTGAGTCCATCAATGAATGATGCCACTTGGCCAATCCATCTCGTTAGGGGTCTTCCTCTTTTTTGCTAACCCTCCACCTTACCCAGCATGACATCCTTCTCCAGCGACTGTTCCCTCCGGACATTTTTCTTGTAGAGGTGTTGTAGTTTCCTATATATTTTAGAAATAAGTTCCTTTGTCTGAAATGTCATTGCAAAAGGTTTTTTCCCAATCTGTGGGTTCCCTTTTTACTCTTTTAGTGGAGTCTTACGAGTGAAATTAGTCAGTCACAAAAGGAGAAATACGGCATAGGACCACTACTGTAAAAGATTAAGAAAAAGAACCCATACTAGAGGGGGGTAGATTCTTTGCTGGTTGCAGGGATGTAGGGGTTGGGGTGAGGGTAGGGAGGGGAAGATGGAACACCAGTAAGGGAATAGACACAGGATAGTTTGGGTGCTGGGGAGGGGGCAATATACAAAAAGGGGAAGGAAATAGAAGAAGAAAGTGGATGGAGAACGATTAGGCAGGTTTGCACGGGCTAAGTGGGACAGAGGTAAAGAATGATGTATTCACAAATTTAGAACAACAGGGATCTGGGATACAGGGATTTAGACATGGTTGGAATGGGGGGGAAAGGGGAGATAATGTTAAGATGCTTGGCTGTCTTTTGAATCTTGGTTTCCCTTTCATACCATTATAAAATAGACACTTGGTGGGAGAGAAAGGAATAGCCAGAAATATCACCATAGAAAGCTTGTCAGTCCATGTTCTGCTATAACTGATTGGAATACCTAAAATGGGGCTGCAACCTGCCCAGTGAAGGAGACTTCCTTTGCTGTAGATGTTAAATGTTGTTGAGTTGCTTCCGACTCATAGCAACTCTGCTTAGGGTTTCTAAGGGGTTACTGTGACAGGTGGGCTTGAACTGCTGACATTGTGGTTAGCTGTCCTATAGCACTGGATAAACAGTTCAGCTAATCATTTTAAAGAACGTGAAAGTTTGTGACTTGTCACTGAGTTCCTAAGTAATGCAAATGGTTAATGTGCTTAGTGAAAAATTGGAGGTTCTAGTTCACACAGAAGAAAACTCTGGCAATATACTTCTAAAAAAAATCAACCATTGAAAATCCCATGGAGCACAGTTCTACTATGACACAAAATGTCTCTGTGATCAAAACCCATTCAAGAGCAACTGGTAACATCATAAATAAACAAATGGGGTGGGAGGGGGTGGAGCATAAATATGTCTTATCTAAGTCACATAGAAAAAAGTGGTTATTTTCAATAAACTGTTTTCCAGAACACAAAAAGGTATGTATATAAGCAGGCATGTAAGCTTGCTGACGACCACATTGGTCTACTGGTGAGTGAAAGAGAGGGGGAAAGCAGCAAGGAAAAAATGGGCTGAGTTCAACCATTGTCATAGACTCCCACTGACCTGGAAAAGAGAAAGAGAAAAGGAAGGGCTGGTTGCTCCAAAGTGTAGTGAGACCTGGGGACACCTGAGCCCATGGACAAGGACATAGCCACAGAGGGCTAGAGTTGAGAGTGAAGCATCCAGCTGATTTGAAGTGAGGGGAGATGCACAAGAAAACCCAAACTTGCAGAAAGTACCCATTTGACCTAGCCTCGATGGCTTGATAATCAGAACTTGACTCAAGGACGATAAAAAAAAAAAAAAATTAATAAAGGAAACGAGAGTAAATTACTACAATTTGATTAACTTGATCTATACTCATGAAGGTTGTTGTTGCTGTCAGGTGCCATCGAGTTGGAACCGACTCATAGAGACCCCATGCACA
>NW_006408644.1:597148-617009 GCF_000296735.1 Chrysochloris asiatica | reverse complement strand
ACCTTTCCACCATGGGTGACCCTGCTGGTTATTTAAAACACTGGTGGCATAGCCCTCAGAATCACAGCAACTCAAACCACCACAGCACGACAGACTCATGAAAGTAGTAACTCTAAATACCAACAGACAGGGAAGAAATCTTCCCATCAAGTATCAATGCTATTCCCTCTGTACATAGGGTAGATAGGGACAGTCAACTTAGACATTGGCTACCTAAAATGAAGGGGCAATAAAAGCACAAAGCAACTGGCTTACAAGATTTCAAGAAGGAGTTTAGTTTAAGAGTGTGTGGGGAAAGAAAGAGTCCTCATGAACAGTTTTCATCTTGTTTAGATGGGTCTGGTAAAAAGAGATGGGGATAAAATTCTTATGATTCAATAGTAATAGTTATCATGACTAATTGCAACTGTTACAATTGTAAAGGTAGGTGTTTTATATCAAAAACAGGGAAGCAGATAATCTTACAGTCCGGAAACAAATGACCCTGGGACCATCAAAGCAGAAGAGCATAAGTGGACATCATCCAGAGAAGCAGCGACACCAGAGATGGAGGCAGAGATGGGGACATGGAGAGAGGTTGCAGTTTAGGACTCTGGACTCATAGAAGAAGAGAGGCTGGGTGCTGGCAGCCAGGAGACAGGCTTGCAGAATGTGCCCTTTGGTTGTTTAAGTTATTATATATTTCTGAGTGCTTTTCTGCACATCCCCCCAGCCCTGCAAAAAAATAAAAATTAAATATATGGAATGGAAGCAAATACCGTTGAATGATGAGGCACAGAGGCGATTGTAATCATTGCAATGAAACAATGGTGTAAATCCAATATTCTCCCATGTAAACTATCATTTAGTTCACAATAAAAACTTTTAATAAAAGCATATTTTCAGTAATTTCAATTTAAAAAAAAAAACACCAAAAACCTAGGCTATTGGCATGACTAAAATGGCTGTCCCAAGTCAACATTATATTTCATTTTGTATCAAACTGCAACTTGGCTCATGGTACTCTGAAGAGATCATTTAACATCTTGTAAAAAATTAACTGTTTGTAACCCAAAAGGAGAAAGGGATAAGATTTTAAGTTGTGCAAGGAATTTTTTGTTAAAAAATGTTTGTTGTGAGTATTTACATGACTTGATTCAAGATGAATGCCTTAGTCAACAAGTTCCAGGAGGTTAGCTGAATGAGGCTCTTCACAGTGATAAAGAACCTAATATTATATAAGAAAGAAGCAAAGATTGGGGAGGGAAAAGGTGATGTTACATTCATTTTGAATGTACTGAATTTGAAGAGACTGATTCATTCAGGATTCCTGGTGTGGCACTGTGGGTTAATGCGCTAGACTACAAAGTTGGTTTGAATCACAAGGTGGGTAATTCAAACTCATCAGTTGTTCCTTGGAAACCTAATACAGGATCACTACGAGACGGAACTGACTCAACAGCACTTAGCAACAACAACAATGATATATTCAAGGTCCCTGGATTGCACAAATGTTTGTGCTTGACTACTAACCCAAAGAAGGAAGTCTGGTAGCATAGTGGGTTATGAGTTGGACTGCTAACTGCAAGGTCAACAGTCAAATCTACCAGCTGCTCCACATGAGAAGGATGAGGCTTTCTTCCCCATAAACATTTACAGCCTCAGAAACTCTATAGATAGAGTTGCCATGGGTCAGAATTGATTCAAAGGCACACAACAACCACAAAGTGAAAGTATGAGAGGTAGAAGGATTAGGGACTTTATGTGAATTTGGAATGTCCCTCAAAATAGTATTTCTCAGCAATTTACTACACAAGTCTTTTCTGGAAATTGAGTTGTTCTTTGAATTCAAAATATTTTCTGTACTCCTCTCATTGTATTGTGGCCTTTGAATTATTTCTCTGATTGTAAGGGTTGATGTGTGTTGAGTCACCTCTGTCTTTTCACTTTGGCTCCCCTGTGAAAAGCAGCACACTTCTCCTGGACACGTAGCAGATAGCAACTCTAGCTGTGCCCCCTTTCTGTGTCAGGCACTGGAGCAATGCACTCTAGCCTACTGAAAGAATCTTGAACCTGTTTTTCCTAAATCAGAGTAATAGCCAGAGCTGCATTTTCTATTACAATTTCATCTTAGTTTGTAGAGTTAATATATAAATTTTTAATGTTGAAATTCTGTTAGATTATCAATTCTTCCATCAAATGTTAATCTGCTTGGAGCCAAGGTCTAGGTCCTCTTCTTTTGTTGTTATTCTTTAAATATAACTTGGATAGAATACCATACAATGTTGATTATTCTCTGCAGATGAAGCAAGAAAAACCTGCAATCAACTAATAGTTTAAATTCTATTTGATGACAGAGGGCTAATTGGTACTTCATAGGAATGACTGAATAGCACACCTGCTATGCTGCTCATAGTCATAGACTGCACTAATATTAAAGCCATTAGTCACATGTAGCTATTTTCAATTTAAATTAAATTAGTATAAATAAAATCTGAAAACTCAGTTCCTCCATTTCACTAGCCATAGTTCAAGTACTCAATAACCACATATGACTAAATGCTACTGGATTGGACAGGGCAAATATAGGCCATTTCTATCATCACAGAAAGTTCTATTGGGCAAATTGGTTTAGATGATAAAACTAGTCACATTATTGTTGTTGTTGTTGTTAAGTGCCGTCAAGTCTATTCCGACCCATAGCGACCCTATATAGGGTTTCCAAGGAGCAGCTGGTGAGCTTGAACCACTGACCTTGCAGTACAAATGACTTTGCAGTCTGGCGCATTAGCCCACAGCGCCACATTCTTAGAATAATTCAATTCAGGACAAATTTACTAAGTACCTACTCAGAAAATGCTGGTTCCCACTCTCAAGGAGCTAACATTCCCCTGAGACAGATATGTGTACAACCACAAACCATAACACAGGGCAGAGGTGCTAAATGTTCTAATTATAGGAGCGAAGAGAGAAAGACTAATTCTGACTCAGGAGATTTGAGAATGGCTTATTACTGCAGGTGGCATCTAAGCTGGTTTTTCAATAAGCTGAAGTAAAAATAGTAAGAGATTGGCCTGGGGCTAGAGGGAGGGGGTAAGGGATGAGTAGAGAAACAATCTCAGGGCAATGTGATCAATGTGTACTGAGATGGAACATTTTTGGTTCTACATGTGGATAGTTGTAGTTGTTGCTGGCAGATGCTTGTAGAGCTCACATTTCAAAGTCTAATTCTTTTAATTCCTTTATAAAATTCTGTAGCTCAGGTTATCTTAATATTCATAATGAAAATGCCTTTATGACTTTCCCTGCGATTTGTAGATTATTTGAAGATAATGTTGCAAGCCAACTATTACTTCCAAGCTAATATTTCCTTTTTAATATATAAATCTGAGATTCAATTTACTAGCTTATAATATTTTAACTATGAACTGTCCAGGTATTTGTGTCTACTGAACAGTACACTCTATTACTGTAGGCAAATTTATAATATAAGCTAAATTATAAGCAAAATTGCTTGGAGAACCTGGAATTGAAACAAGAGGAGTCTGTTGGATGTTTCTAATAGCTGGTGTCATCCAGCTATGACAGCCTAATGCATCTATTGCCTCTATTAGAATTTACCTGGGTGATTCTTTCTTAAATGCAGTGTACATCATGCCATTCCTGTCCTCAGACTGAGAAACAGCTTCCTTTTGTCTAAGTTAATAAATCCAATCTCCTCTACCTGGCATTTAAAGGCCTATTTAATCAAATGACATTTTGAACCCAAATAATATTGCCATTAAATTGATTCTGACTTACACTTAGCCAAATTTATCTCCCATTAAGATACATAGGGACTCCTGGAATGACGCTGTAGGATAAGCACTGTACTGCTAGGCACAAGGTCAGCAGTTCAAATCCACTAACTGCTCCTCAGAAAGCCTATACAGGGTCACTGAGTCAGAACCCACTCGACAGCACTTAACAACAACAACAACAGAGTACAAAACATTTTTGAGGGGTTGATTTGATGCAGCCATTTTGATATGACAATCTAAACACAGTCATTTTGAAGCTAAGAACTTTTGATGATGCTGTCCTAGCAAGATTATTTCAACACAAGGATATTTAACAGATTCTAAAACATGAACCATTTAACTTTCAAGTTTTTAAAATTTTAAATCAACAAATATAGAATGTAGCACCTGTGACTCCCAACTTATTCTCAATGACCTTCTTATCCACTTTAAGCATAATTTATTGCCGTGGAGCCGATTCTGACTCATAGCAAGACTATTGGACAGAATGGTGGTGGTGGTGGTAGTGTGCCATGGAGTGGGTCCCGTCTCATAGCGACCCTGTATAGGGTTTCCGAGACTGTAAAGCTTTACGGGAGTAGAAAGCCTCATCTTTATCCCGCGGAGCGGCTGGTAGTTTCGAACCACTAACCTTAAGGTTCGCAGCCTGATTCGTAACCACTACGCTACCAGAGCTCCATTGAACAGAGTAGATAGAGCTGCCTATTAGGATGAGGCAGACTGCCATATCTTTCTCTCACAGAGTGGTTGATGGGCCTGAGCCACTATCGTTTTAATTAGCAGCCTAGTACTTAACCACTGTATCAACCTAAAAATACTCGATTCCCAATGCTGGTTCAGGTGTCCCGTATTTGTACAATGAAGCAGGGAGTGAATGTGAGTTACTAAGCTTTTCTGCAATTCTGCTATAAATCCCTATCATTTCATACTGAAGTCACTTCTCTTTAACTTGGATTTTTATTATAAATAGCATAAGATGTTTTTCTGCTTGCTTGGTTTAGGTGTCTTACAGTCATTTTTATTCCCTATGTATGCAGTCCAGTAAATAATCCATCAAGTAAGTCTGATTTTGTGAAGGATGTATTTGTTTGCCAACTGCTCTGACTATCCAAGCCTTTTTCTAGTAATATTAATTTTTAAAATTTGACAATGTTTATATAATTTCTGGCATGAAACAAGACTCAAGACACTTACTAATATTATTTCACCACAGTACTATTTCACACTACAGTCATTATTTTGTCTTCCTTTAATTCATTCTGATATTGTTGTTGTTGTTTTGTAAATGGGAGCAAACGGTCTTCATTAAGATCATCAATGACTTGTGACTGACTAAATCCAATGCAATCTTTTTTGTGAAATATTTTCTGTGTTTATCTTCTTTGTCCTTATATAGTATTTGAAACTTTCTTGTAACTCTCCTGCCCTGAGATTCATATCATCATATTCTGCTAGCTTTTCCAAAATAAGCCAAACCAATTGATACTAAGTTAATTCTGATTCAGGACACTCCATTTTGCTTCAAGTCCTAAATAGTCTTTACCATGGATTTGAACTTATATAAAAGTAGATTAGCAGACTTTTCTTTTGAGATGCCTCTGGTTAGATTTGAACTGCCAACATTTTGGTTAGTAGTCTAGTACTTGAACATTTTTTTCTTTCTTTGTCATCTTTACTACCTTCTGAAGGCTGTGGTCTTTGATCTTCATTAGGACTTATTTTAAGTCATCTTCGCTTTCAGCAAGCAAGGTTGTATTATCTGCATATCCCAGATTGTTAATGAGTCTTCCTCTAGTTCTCATTCTTCTTCATAAAATCTACCTTCTCAGATTATTTGCTCACCACAAAGACTGAGTAAATACAAAGAAAGAATACAAACCAGGCAAACAAATACCTTTTCTGATTTTAAAACATTCAGTGTCTCTTTGTTCAAACGATTGCCTATTTGTCTAAGTACAATTTCCTCCTGAGCACAGTTAAGTGTTCGGGATAACCCATTCTCCACAATGTTGTCCATAGCTTGTCAGGATCCACACAGTTGAATGTCAATAAAGCAAAGTAAACATATTTCTAGCTTTCAGCCAAGATTCACCTGACATCAACAATGAGATCCCTCATTCTATGTCCTTGTCTGAATTTGGCTTGAACCTCTGGCAATTTTCTGTAATGCACTGTTGCAGTCATTTTTTAATTTCTTTAACAAAATTGTACATTCATGTAATAGTAATGATACTGTCCACTGATTTTTATTGCAATGGGTCACTTCTCTTTGTTATGGGCACAAATATGGATCTCTTCTGATCAGCTGGTCAGTTAGCTGTCTTTAAAATTCTTGGCATAGATGAGTGAGTGCCTCCAGTACTGCATCAGTCTGCTGAAAGATTTCAATTTGTATTCCATTAATTCCAGGAACCTCGTTCTTTGCCAATGCTTTCAAAGCACCTTGGACTTCTTCCTTCAGTACCTTTGGCTACTGATCATATGCTACCTCTTAAAATGGTTGAACTTGGACCTTTTTTGGGGGTGCGGGGAGTATAGTGACTATATATGTATTCCTTCCATCTTCTTCTGATATTTTCTGTACCATTCAGTATTTTGCCCATGTTGTTGTTGTTAGGTGCCATAGAATCAGTATTGATTCATAGTGACCCTGTGCACAACAGAAGGAAACACCGCCCCATTCCATGCCAACCTTATAATCGTTGCCACATCTGAGCCCATTGCTGCCACTACTGTGTTAATCCATTTCATTGGGGGTCTTCCTCTTCTTCTCCAACCCTCTGCTTTACCAAACATGATCTCCTTCTCTAGGGACTGGTCCCTCCTGATAACATGTCTGAAGCATGAGAGACAAAGTCTGGCCATCCTGACTTCCAAAGAGCATTTCTTCCAACACAAATTTGTTTGTTCTTTTGTCAATCCATGGTACTTTTAATATTCTCCTCCAATACCATAACTCAAATACATAAATTCTTCTGTATTCACTGTCCAACTTTCATATGCATATGAGGTTATTGAAAATACCATGACTTCGATTAGGCTCAGCTAGGTCCTCAAACTGACATCTTTGCTCTTCAACACTTTAAAGAGGTCCTGGACAGGAGATTTGCCTAATGCAATACATCATCTAATTTCTTGACTGCTACTTCCATGAGTCTTGATGGTTGATTTGAGTAAAATTACATCTTTGACAAATTCAATCTCTTTTCAATTTATATGTTGCTATTGTTGTTAAGTGCCATCCAGTCGATTCCAACCCATAGCTACTCCGTATAGAGTTTCTGAGGAGCAGCTGGTGAGCTTGAACCACCGACCTTGCAGTTCAAACAGCTTTGCAATCTGGCACATTAACCCACAGCACCACATAAGGACTCCTTTTATTTGTTTAATTGGTCCAGTGGTGAAGATTTTTGTTTTCTTTACATTGTGGTGGAACCCATACCGAACGCTTTGATCTTCTTCAATAAGTATTTTAAGTCTCTTTGTTTTCAGCAGGTAAGGTTGTATCATCTGCATATCATAGGTTGTTAAGGAGTCTTCCTCCAATCCTGATGCCATGTTCTTTTTCATATAATCCAGCTTCTCAGAGTATTTGTTCAGCATAAAGATTGACGAAGTATGGTGAAAGCATACAACCCTGGTACACACACTTTCTAATTTTAAACCATTCGGTGTTCCTTTGTTCTGTTCGAACAACTGCCTCTTGGTCTATGTACAGGTTCCTCATGAGCACAATTTAAGTGTTCCAGAATATTCATTATCCACAATGTTGTCGATAGCTTGTCATGACTCACACAATCGAAAGCCTTGTGTAGTCAATAAAGCACAGATAAATATCTTTCTGGTATTCCCTGCTTTCAGCCAAGATCAACCGATGTCAGCAGTGATATTTCTCATTCCACATCCTCTCTTGAATCTTGTTTGAATCTCTGGTATGTCTATGTCAATGTATGCAATATTAATGATATTGTCCAATGACTTCTGCATTCTGTTGGGAATCTTCTTTTGATGCTTCCTGCATCTTTCAATAAATTTGCCCATAAGTAGTTAATATTGCAAGTTGAGGCTTGAATTTTTAATTCAGTTCCATCAGCTTGACAAATGCTAAGCATGTTCTACGTTTTTGGTTTTCTAACTCCAGTTCTTGGCACATTTTGTTATAATATTTGACTTTATCTTCTGGAACTGACCATTGAAATTTCTGTTCAGCTTTTTTACCTCCTCATTTCTTCCATTTGCTTTATCATCTTTACTCTGGAAAACAAGTTTCAGAGTCTCCTCTGACATCTATTTTGGTCTTTTCTTCCTTCTTGTCTTGTTAATGACCTTTTGTTTTCTTCCTGTATGCTGTTCTCTGTCATTCCACAACTATTCTGGTCTTTGGTCTTTCATGTCTAATGCATTATATCTCCTCTTGAGATGGTCTCTAAATTCAGGAGGGATATGTTCAAGGTCATAGTTTGGCTATCATGGACTTGTTTTAATTTGTTTCAGCTTTGGCCTCAACTTGCCATGTTTTGTCTGATGATATGAAGCTTTTCCACTTGCTTTCCACTCCAAGGAGGCAGTTTCTCTCCAGTCACATTTTGAGTGCCTTCCAACCTGATAGGCTCATCTTCTGGCACTATATCTGACAATATTCTGGTGCTCCCCATCATGTATCAGTATTCAACATTGTGATGCTGACACTGCTATTCATAAGGTTTTCAGTGACTAAACATTTGGAAGTAGTCCATCTCTCCTTCTTCCTAGTCTGTCTTCATCTGGAACCTCAACTGAAACCTGTCCACTGTGGATGACAATGCTGGTATTTAAAATACCCATTGCATAGCTTCCAGAATCACAGAAACATGCAAGCCTCCACATTATGACAAACTGACAGATAAGTAGTGGGTTTTGCCCATAAAATCCTTAAATTTTAAAAATCAAGGCTTGGACGAAGGTAGCCATGATGGAAGGGAGCGAGAAAGCAACTGAGGACTCTAGACTTGTGGAAAAGAAAGGTTGTGTGCTGGTGGGCAGGAGGTTGGCTTGCAAAATGTGCCCTTTGGTTGTTTAAACGATTATACATTCCTGCGTGTTTTTGTGTACATGAAAAAAAAAGGGAATTGTAGCAAATATTGTTAACTGATGGTACATGGAAGGGATTGTAATCATTTCAATGAAACACTGTAGAAAATCAGGTTGATTGAAAACCTGATTTTCTACAATGTAATCTATCACTTAATTCATAATAAAACTTTTTTTAAAAATGGATATAATGGAATTTTTCCACAAAAAATATAAGTAAATAAACAAAAGTCAAGGCTTGAATTTTTCTTCAGTTCTTTCAGCTTGAGAACTACTGAGTGTGTACCTTTCAGTTTTCTAACTCCAGGTCTTTGCACATTTCATTATAATACAACTCAACGTTGTCGCTTCAAGATGCCAGTTGAAATTTTACATTTAGCTCTTTTAATTCTTCATTTCTTTTTTCACACCTGTATGCTGGAGAGCAAGTTTCAGAGTTTCTTCTGATATCCATTTTGGTCTTTTCCTTCTTTCCTGTTTTTTGGGTTTTTTTTTTAATGATCATTTGCTTTCTTCCTGCATGACATTCTTGATGTTATCCCACAGCTCTTCAGATCTTTGGCAATTAGTATCAAATGCAGCAAATCTCTTCTTGAGACAATTTCTAAATTCAAGAGCTATATGTTCAAGGTCATATGTTGGTTTTGTGCACTTGTTTTAATTTTCTTCAGCTTCAGCCTTAACTTCCAGATGAGCAAGTGATAATCTGTACCACAATCAGCCCCTGGTCTTGTTTTAGCTTATGATATTGAGCTTTTCCACCATCTATTCCCACAGATGTAGTCAATTTGATTTTTATGTAAGCCATCTAGTGAGGTCCATTTGTATAATCATCTTTTATGCTGTTTATAATCATCTTTTATGTTGTTTATAAAGGTCCACTTGTATAATCATCTTCTATGTTGTTTAACATCTTTTATGTTATTTTTTAATGAAGAAGTCATTGGTCTTTCAAAATTCTATCATGTAATCTCCAACATTATTTCTATCATCAAGACCATATTTTCCAACTATTGATCCTGCCTCTTTGTTTCCAGTCTTTGCATTCCTATCACCTGTAATTATCAATACATCTTGAGTGCATGCTTGATCAATTTCAGACTGAAGAAGTTGATAAAATTCTTCAATCTCATCATCACTATTTCTTGTGGTTGGTTCATAAATTTAAATAATAGTGGTATTAACTGGTCTTCCTTGTAGGTGTATGTATATTATCCAACAATAGACATCATTATACTTAAGAAAGTCCTTGAAATGTTATTTCTGATGATGAATGTGACATCATTCTTTTTCAATTTTTCATTATCAGCATAGGAAACCATATTACTGCCAGATTCTAAATGACCAATTCCAGTCCATTTTAGCTCACTAGTGCCTAGAATATCAATCTTCATACATAACATTTCATTCTTGACAACTTCCAATTTTACTAAATTCATACTTCACAATTCCATGTTCTGATTATTAGTAGATGTTTACAGCTGTTTCTCTTCATTTTGAGTCGTGCATCATCAGCAAATGAAGACCCTGAAAGCTTTACTCCATTTCTGCCATCAGGGTCAACTCTACGTTATAGAAGGAGATCTTCCCTAGTTTTATTTTGAGTGCCTTCCAATCAGAAGAGCTCATCTTCTAGCCCTATATCTGATAACATTCTGGTCCTATTAATAATATTTCAATATTCAATAGTCTGGTACTATCTTATAGTGTTCTTCTGTTATTTTTAAAGTTTGCAGTGACTAAAATTTCAGATGTAGTCTGCCTCTCTTTCTCCCTAATCTATCTTAGTTTGGAAGTTCAGCCAAAATCTGTCCCTGCTATGTTTAAAATACTGGTGGCATACCTTCCAGCATTACAGTGACAAACAAGCTGCTACAGTACAAAAAACTGACATATATTAGCATTATAGAAATGAGGATTTACAGCACATTAGATCCAAGCTGATTGCATCAGATCACTCCATGAGAGTGATTCTGTCATATTATATCTCATTATGGAGGTGATAACTAATTCCTCACTGCAAAACTACTGAGATTCCTGACCAAGCCAATTTGGCACAAAACCTTAACTATCACACCAGTCAAAAAATGAAATAGTTATAAGGTTTCTGGTTTTTGCGGGCAGCAGAGACAGCCAGGTAGGAAAGGTTCCATGGGGGAGGGATTGAAAACCTGCAGAAGCTCCACTCACAGAACACCATATGAGCTCTGGATCTAGCATAAGGTACAGGGCGTCCATTTCTCGCACACCTAAGTGAAAAAATCACGATATAAAGGAAAATACTGTGAGTTAGGAAATACTTGAGATGCGACCCCCTCTGTGGCCACCCCACCTGGGCAGAGTTCAGAGGGTGGGGCTACAGCCAGACCTGAACAGGGAACTGGTGCTAAAAGCAGCACAGTGAAACTTGCAAAAGGAAGTACAGGGAATCTACACATTTTTTCCTACTCTTCCCTGTAGCACCTTCTTTGTTCAGCCCAGACGCCTTCAGGTGGGTGGGTGCACACCCCCCTCCCCCCAAAAAAGTCCAACGCTGAGCTCATAGTTTTCCCAGCTGTTTATGACATCAGCCTGTGGGTCCCAGCCCTAAAGTTAACTTGTGTGGGACCCTTTGCTATACATCAAGAAAAAACCTGGTCTGGCCTGACAAACAAACCATATGAACAATCTGTAAAACCCCAACATAAAAGGACACAACCATCTCGATAATTATGCTGTGCTCATACAGATATCTAACTGATCTTCAGAGACAAAAAAATAGTAGACAGTCTTTCTCCCATTAACTTCTCAATATCTATCTGTACACCTCTACGGTGGTGACTACAGGAGGGACCTGAGTGAGCAGACACCCACACCCACTGCTGGAGGCTTCTACAGTGCACATGCACTGCCTGTGCAAGAAGGTGATGGGACAGTTGGGCACAGTTTTATTTTTGTTTCAAAGTAGTGGTTTTTGTCTCTGCTTTTATATTGCTTCCACTCTTGGTTCTTTTGATCACAAATTTTTCCTGGAGGTGGGAGATTTTTCTCCCTACGTTACCCCAGAAGAGTCAGCAATCATGGCCATATAGCCAAGCTACAAGCATATGCCATAATATTCCACAATTGAAATAAGAGCCAATAACAGCTGCTAAGCATTACATGCAAAAAGGGAAGCCTATATCCTGATCATGTCCACAAGGAGACACCCAGTAAGCTTAATAACACAACAACAAACATCCATTTAAGCATTAAAAAACCCACATAACCACTGGAAATAACAAACAAAAAACAAGAAAAAGATCTCAAAACATGTCCAAAACCAGAAAAAAGTAACTGAGATAAATGAGCTGAAGACAGTCAATGGCTACCCAGAAGAGGCAGAGTAGGTTTTGGATTTGCCTGAGAAGGAATTCAGAAGAATGATATGGAAGCAAATTCAAATGCTCCAAAAAGGGGTGGAGAAAAACAAGGAAGAAGTCAGGAAAGTACTACAAGAGCAATCAAACAAGAGCAATAGAGCATTAGAAACAATTCAAAACCTGCAAAAAGAGGTCCAGATGATTAATAATAAAATAGCAGAAATGGACAATACACTGAAAGGGGAAAGGAATAAAACTGAAGAGATGGAAGCCAGAAATAGCAAGCTGAAAGACAAATCTCACATTACTGCTAAGATAGAAGAGCAAGCAGAAAAAATGATAAAAAAAAATCTGAAGAAAGTCTAAGATTCATGCTAGATAACATGAAGATGAACAACTTAAGAATTATTGCCATTCAGGAACAGAAAGAATCAGAGAAGTCCACAGAGGAGATAATTGAAGAGCTTTTGGAAGAAAATTTCCCTAACATCTTGAAAGATGAGAATATAACCATTCCAGAAGCTGAACATACCCCAGGAAGGATAGACCCCAAAAGAAAGTCACCAAGATGTACAATAATCGAGCTCCCCAAAATCAAAGAACAGAGAGAATACTAAAAGCGCCCAGGGAGAAGAGAAGTATCACCTACAAAGGCAAGCAAATCAGATTAAGCTCTGACTTCTCAGCAGAAACCATGCAGGCAAGAAGGCAATGGGGAGACATATACAAAACCCTAAAAGAAAAAAAGTGTCACCCAAGAATCATCTGTCCATCAAAACTATCAGTCAAATATGATGGTGCAATCAAAACATTGCAAGATAAACAGAATCTAAGAGCTTTTGTCAAAACCAATCCAGCACTTCAAAACATACTTAAGAGAGTTCTGTGGACTGAAAACCAACAAGAACAGACAACAACCAGAGATTTACAGGCTTGGCAACACCACCTGGAACTCAGTCGACAGATAACACTACCAAAAAGCTAATATTATGGCAGCAATTAATTCATACCTATCAATAATTGCATTGACTTTCAATGGATTGAATGCAACATTGAAGAGACAGAGAGTGGCAGATTGGATAAGAAAACAAGACCCTTCAATATGTCTCCTGAAAGAGACACACCATACACACAAAGACAAAACAAGAGTAAAAGTTAAAGAATGGGAAAAAATATACCAAGCTAACCACAACACTAAACAAGCAGGAGTGGCAATTATAATCTCTGATAAAAAAAACTTTAGGACAAAACCCAGCATAAGCGAAAAAGAAGGACACTGTCTCATGATCAAATGGTCAATTGAGCAAGATGACATAACCATAATAAATGTCTATGCTCCCGATGAAAAAGCACCAAGATATATGAAGAAAACCTTACTAGAATTGAAGAAAGAAATACAGAAAAGGGACAGACCACCAGAAAGAAACTCGACAAAGTTACAGAGGAACTAAACAGCACAATCAACCAACTTGACCTCGTAGATGTGTACAGAGCATTCAACCTAACAACTGCACAATATACCATCTTATCCAGCCCACATGGAACATTCTCCAGAATTGACCATGTGTTAGGACACAAAGCAAGCCTCCATAAATTTACAAACATCAAAATACTACAGAGCATCTTTTCAGACCACAAGGCTAAAAAACTAGAAATCAACAACAAGAAGATTAAGGAAATAAATTCAAATATATGGAAACTGAACAACACTCTGTTGTAAAGTGTAAAAGGTAAAAAGTGTAAAAGGTAAAAAGTGTAAAGTGTAAAAGGGTAAAAAAGAAATTAAATGTGAATTCATAAAGTTCCTAGACACAAATGAGAATAAAACACAATATACCAAAATCATTGGGACAGGGTGAAAGCATTGATGAGAAGACAATTTATTGCAATAAATGTGCACATTCAAAAATAAGAAAGAACTGAAATTAACACAGCATCTCCAACAATTAAAAACTGACCAACAGAGGGAACCTACAGTCACCAAAAGAAAATAAATAATAAATATAAGAGCAGAAAAACAAAAAAACTACAGAAAGAATCAATGGGACAAGAAGCTGGTTCTTTCAAAGGATTAATAAAATTGACAAATCATTGGCAAACCTAACCGAAAAAAAAGAGGGAGAAGAAACAAATAACTCACATTAGAAACCACATGGGCAATGTCACAACGGAACAAAACGAAATAAAACAAATAATAACAGAATATTATGAATAGTTGTACTCCAACAAATTCGAAAACTTAGAAGAGATGGATGAATTTTCAGAAAAACGTGAATTACCAAAACTTACACAGAGTAAAGTAGAAAACTTGAACAAACCCGTAACTAAAGAAGAAATTGATCAGGTCATCAAAAAACTCCCAACCAAAAGAATTCCAGGCCCAGATGGCTTTGCTGGTGAGTTCTACCAAACATTCAGGGAAGAGCTGTCACCAATTCTACTGAAATTATTCCAAAATATAGAAGAGGACAAAAAACTTACTAACACTTTTTATGAAGCAAGCATAACCTTCATTCCAAAACCAGGGAAGGACATCACTAAGAAAGAAAACTACAGACCAATATCCCTCATGAACACAGATGCAAAAAATCTCAACAAAATCCTAGCCAAGAGAATCCAGCAGCACATGAAAAAAGTAATACATCATTACCAAGTGGGTTTCATAAAAGGCATGCAAGAATGGTTCAAATTTAGAAAAACAATCAACATAATCCACCATATAAATAAGGAAAAGGAAAAGAACCACATGATCATATCGATTGATGCAGAAAAGGCATTTGACAAAATCCAACATCCATTCCTGATAAAAACACTCAACAAAGTAGGAATTGAAGGGAAATTCCTCAACATAATCAAGAGCATATATACAAAACTAACAGCTTGCATCACTCTGAATGGAGAGAAACTGAAAGCCTTCCCTCTGTGAATGGGAAACAGACAAGGATGCCATTTGTCACCACTCCTTTTCAATATTGTTTTGAAAATATTAGCCAGAGCTATACGGCACAAAAGGGAAATTAAAGGCATCCAAATTGGCAGAGTAAATAAAACTCTCTCCATTTGCAGACGATATGATCCTATGCAAAGAAAACCCCAAAGACTCAGTAAAAAAATCTAGTAGACATCATTGGGACATTCAGCAAAGTGGCAGGGTATAAGATCAACATACAAAAATCAGTTGGATTCCTCTATAGTACAATGACAGCACTGAAAAAGACATTGTTGTTGTTATTAGGTTCCATTGAGTTGGTACCGACCCATAGTAACCTTATGCACAGCAGAACAAAACAATGTCTGATCCTGGGCCAACCTCACTACTGTTGCCACGCTTGAATCCATCGATGCTGCGACTTTGCAAATCAATCTCGTTGGAGGTCTTCCTCTCTTTCTCTGACCCTCCACCTTACCAAATATGATCTCCTTCTCCAGCGACGCGTCCCTCCTGACAATATGTCCGTAGTATGAGAGATGAGGTTTGGCCATCTTGGCCTCTAAGGAGCACTCTGGCTACACTTCTTCCAAAACAGATCTATTGGTTCTTTTGGCAGCCCATGACACTTTCAATATTCTCCTCCAACACCATAACTCAAAGGCATCATTCTTCTATGGTCTTCCTTATTCACTGTCTGTCTTTCAAAGGCATATAAGGTTATTGAAATTACCATGGCTTGGGTCAGGTGCACCTTAGTCTTCAAGCTGAAATCTTTGCTCTTCAACACTTTAAAAAGGTCTTGTGCAGCAAATTTACCTAATGCAATATGTCATTTGATTTCATGACTGCTGCTTCTGTGAGGCTTGATAGTTGATCCAAGAAGAATGAAGTCCTTGACAACTTCAATCTTTTCTTAGGAAAGAAATAGCATTTACAATAGCTGCCCCAAAAATGAAATATTTAGGAATAAACGTAACCAGAGAAACAAAGGACCTATACAAAACACTACTACAAAAAATCAAAAGAGACTTACAAAAGTGGAAGAACATACCATGTTCCTGGATATCAAGACTCAACATCATGAAGGTGTCAATACTACCCAAAGCTATTTACATATATAATGGAATCCCAATCCAGATTCCAGCAACATTCTTCAAAGAGATGGAAAAGACAATTACAAACTTTATATGAAAAGGAAGGAGACTCAGGATAAGCAAAGCACCGTACAAGAAGAACAACAAGATTGGACGATTCTCACTCCCTGATTTCAAAATCTACTACACGGCTACAGTTGTCAAAACAGTCTGGTACTGGTACAATGAAAGATATATTGATCAATAGAACAGAATTGAGAATCCAGAAATTAGCCCATGCACATACAGCCAACTGATTTTTGACAAAGTGCCTACGTATGTTACATGGGGAGGAGATATGCAAAAGATTGAAACAAGACCTTTACCTCATGCTCTATACAATAATCAACTCAGCATGGATTAAAGACCTAAATGTGAATCCCAAAATTATGAAAGTCATCATTGAAAAAAGAGGGACAAATGTGAGGGCTCCAATACAGGGAATACACATTTTGAAAAGTACACAAACAAAAGTAGACAAAATAGATGAGTGGGACATATTAAAAACTTATGTGCATCGAAAGACTTCACCAGAAGAGTAAAAAGGGAACCCAAAGAATTGATAAAAATAGTTTGTAATGACACATCAGACAAGGGGCTCATTTCTAAACTATATAGGAAACTACAACACCTCTCAAAGAAAAGAACAAATAACCCAGTTAAAAAATGGGCACCAGACATGAACAGACTCTTCACCAAGGAAGAGATCCGGGCAGCCAACAAACACAAGAAGAAATGTTCATCATCACTAGCCATTAGAGAGATGCAAATCAAAACAACAGTTAGATATCATCTCACATCAGCAATAGCAGCAAAGTTAAAAAAAAGTAGAGGACAGTAAATGCTGGTGAGGATGTGGAGAGACTAGGACCGTCCTACATTGTTGGTGGGATTGCAAAATGGTCCAGCAACTCTGGAAAGTGATATGGTGCTTCCTCAGAAGGTTGGAAATAGAAATACCTTATGATCCAGCAATTCCTCTACTTCGTATTTACCCACAAGAAATACGAGGCATAACACGAGTAGATATATGCACACCAATGTTCATAGCAGCACTATTTACAATAGCAAAAAGATGGAGACAGCCTAAGAGTCAATCAATTGAAGAATGGATAAACAAACTGTGGTGCATGCACACAATGGACTACTATGCTAACTTGAAGAACAACAAGGAAGCTGCAAGTCACCACATAACATGGATGAACCTTGAGAACATTATGCTGAGTGAAATTAGTAAGTCACAAAAGGAGTAATATTATTGTAAAAGACTAAGAAAAAGAACCCAAATTAAAAGGGGGGAAAATATTATACATATATTTGCTGATCACCAGGATGTATGGGATGAGAGGAGGGTAGGGAGGGAAGGGAAGACAGAGCACAGAGTAGAAATAGACACAGGATAGCTTGGGTGTGGGGAAGGGGCGGCGGGGGAGGGCAATACCCAAGAAGGGGGAGGGTAATGGAAGAACAAGGCTGATGGGTGAACAGTTAGGCAGGTTTGCATGGGCTAAGTGGGACAGAGGAAAATGATGCACAACCTTGGAACAACAGGGTTCTGGGATACAGGGATTGAGGCGTGGTACGAAGGGGAAAAAGAGGGGAATAATGTTAAGATGCTTGGCTGTCTTTTTAATCTTGGTTTCCTTTGCCTACCATTGTAAAATAGATACTTGGGGTGGGGGGGAAGGAATAGCTAGAATCATCACTACAGAAAGCTTGTAAGTCCGTCTTCATCCTATAACTGATTGGAATACCTTAAAGGGGGCTAGAAGTTGCCCAGTGAAAAAGGCATCCTCTGGAGCCTTTACATTGCACGAGACCATAGGTGGAATCCAGAACCCCATCCAGAACTGACTGAGGTAGGAAATTTCCACTGGGAATGACGAGTAGACCAGCCTGGAGTGGCTAGAAGAACAGAGATATTCTGTGAAAGACTGACAGGAAAAATTTGAAGCAACAACAGTAGTCTGATTGATTACTACAAGAACAAGTAAGTTACTCACCCAGGAGCCATCAAGGCAAGTAGTCAGTACCCTTCAGAGCAAACCCCCTTCCAAGACTGAGACTCAGGTGAATACATGAGCAAGCATGTGGTCTGGCTGGTGACCACGTTGGTCACCGATAAGGGGAAGAGGGGGCAAAAACAGTGTTGAAGTTGTGAGCTAAGCCTGACCACATTCAATGGACCCCTGTGAAACCGTTTGGAGACCTGAATGGCCAGAAATATGGCAAGACCTGGGGACTTCTGAGCCCAGAGGCAGTGACATGGGCACAGAGGACTAGAGCAGAGAATGAAGCGTCCAACTGATATGAAGTGAGGGGAGATGCACAAGAACACCCATATTTGCAGATAGTACCCACATGACTGGGCATTGATGGCTGGATGATCAGAACTCGACTAGAAGAAGAAAGAAGGGGGAAAAGAAAAAAAGAAAAAAAAAGAGTAATCTGCTACAAGTTGAAGAAATTTACTGATACTTATGGATGTAGCAGCTCAAAAAATGGAACAAATCTTTACAGTGAGGATCACTCCCACCCTCTCAGTATGCATGGTCGACAGGGATGGGCAACTTAGACATTGGCTACCCAAAATGGGGGTGGTGGGGGCTATAAAGGCAAGAAGTGACTGGCTTACAAGCTTTCAAGAGGAAGCCTAGTTCCAGATGGGACAGAGGAAGGTAGAATATCCACTGAATGATTTCTAATCTGTTGGGACCGGGCTGGTGAATGGAAATAGGTATAAGACTCTTGTGGTAAAATAGAGAGTAACTGACATCAGGACTGAGTGTGAGAGTAGGAAATATAAAGGTTGATGTTTTTAGACAAAAGGAGGACAGTGATTGATTTTGCAACCCAGGAACAGAGGTCACTGGGACCATCAAGTGAGAAGAACCAAAAGCAGGACCCTACCCAAGAGGCAATGACAACAGGCATGGAGACAGAGACAATGACATGGCAAATGGATTGGCTGGGGACACTGGACTCAGGGAGGGAGAAAGGCTGTGTGCTGGCAGCAGGGGTACAAACCTGTGTGGTGTACCCTTTGGTTATTTGATGATGCATGGAGGAGATTGTAATCATTATAATGAATCGAAATGCGATAGGATGAGTGTAAAGCTGATGCTCTCCCATGTAAACCTCACAATAAAAACTTAAAAAAAAAAAGATGAAATAGTTAGATACATGATCTTAGATGGAAATAACTTATACAGGGAAAACCACAAAACACTACTACAAGAAACCAAAAGTTATTGTTGTTGTTGTCAGGTGCCATCGAGTCAGAAGCGACTCATAACGACCCCATGCACAGCAGAACAAAACAATGTCCAATCCTGGGACAACCTCACTACCACTGCCACACTTGACGCCATCAATGATGCCACTTGGCTGATCCGTCTCGTTGGGGGTCTTCCTCTTTTTTTCTGACCCTCCATCTTACCCAGCATGACATCTTTCTCCAGCGACTGTTCCCTCCTGACAACATGTCCAAAGTATGAGATACGAAGTTTAGCCATCTTGGCCTCTAAGGAGCACTCTGGCTGCACTTCTTCCAAAACAGATCTATTGGTTCTTTTGGCAGTCCATGGCACTTTTAGTATTTTCCTC
>NW_006408644.1:595500-596803 GCF_000296735.1 Chrysochloris asiatica | reverse complement strand
GTTCTTTGATCTTCATCAGTAAATGTTTCAAGTCTTCTTCACTTTCAGCAAGCAAGGTTGTATTATCTGCATATCGCAGGTTGTTTGTCGGGGACCAGCCTCGACAAACTTATTAGGGGGATGTGGAGTCAGCGAAAGGAATCACACGGAGTCAATGGGTTGTGCTGAATCTTGCTTGCTTTACTCAATTTTTTCAGCTTCTTATATACCATTACAATACACCATGATCTCATAGTAATCAATTTCTTTAAAGTATAATCTATGCTGACATTACATTAACTTTTGATTCATGAATCTTCTAGTTACATCAAAGAACATCAAAATATTTTCCTTGATCATTTCACATACTGCTTCCTTATACTCCTTAGTCACCTCAATAACATCTGTTTTTCGTAAGAAACTTTGTGTTTTCGTAAGTGACTTTGTTCTTCTCCAATCTTCCCTAAAATGTCAGGTTAACCTTAAAACATAATTCTAAATCTTAACTCCTATTTCTACTCTCACCTATTATTTTCTTTGGATTCATTAATCACAACTTACACGCAAAACATTTTTCCCGTAACCAACCCTACATATTAGTTACTCATAATTAATTGCTTTAAAAACAAGAATGTAAAAAATACCTAATATTTTATAATTAAACAAAACTTCCCTAATATTAATAATTTCTGCATCCAAAACATCTAGTTAAATTTCTACTTATGTTCCTATGTGTTCCCACAGCTCTTGATCATGCTTCAGTTAATTTCTAAAGGTCTTATTATCTCAAGCTAAAACTAATCTTAAACTTGAACTGGCAGTATTTTAGTTAGTGTGGTTTTTCCTAGTGGTGAAACTTATTATTACTGTAAAAAGCAAGCTTTATAACTATACGTGAATGAATATGGTGTGAAAGTGTCTAAATGTAATCTTAATATGATTATTGAAAAGTCTACTGAAAACTTCTATAATAAAATCAAGAAAAATAAAAAATGAACTATTCATAAAAGGAAAAACACAGGAACTACAGGGCCTTTGCATGAAGTTTTCCTTGTGGCTTTGCCAACCAAGGAGACACTCATTATCGCTTGGCTAAACCAATGAGCTTTCATCCCACCATTCTGTTCCTTGATGGCATGGCCCCTGCCAGTTGTTAATGAGTCTTCCTTCAGTCCTAATGCTACTTGCTCTTCAGAGTAGAGATGCTAAAGCAAATGGAAGAATTGAAGAGATCCAAGAGCTGAACAGAAAATTTCAAAGATCAGCTCGAGAAGATAAAGCCAAATACTATAATAAAATATGCAAATACTTGGAATTAGAAAAC
>NW_006408644.1:587243-594642 GCF_000296735.1 Chrysochloris asiatica | reverse complement strand
TTGTGTTCTTTCACCATACTTATTCAACCTGTATGCTGAGCAAATAATACTAGAAGCCAGGTTCTATGAAGAAAAACATGGCGTCAGAAACCAAAAGAGACCTACATAAATGGAAGAACATACCATGTTCAGGGATAGGAAGACTTGACATTCTGAAAATACCAGTACTACCCAAAGCAAACTATACATATAATACCATCTTGATCCATATTCCAAAATAATTTAAAGAGACAAAGAAACAAATCACTATGTTATATGGAAAAAGAAGAGTCCCAGGATAAGTAAATCACTGCAGATGAAGAACAAAATAGGAGGTCCTACACTTCCTGATCTCAGAATTGAGTATGTAGCCAATATTCCTGATATTGTTATGATGACAGACACAAATGGAACAGAATTGAGAACTCAGAAGTAAATCCAATCACCAAAAAGGACAACCAACTAAAATACATTAAATAAGGAAGAGATAGTCTATTTTTAAATGGTGGCTAGCAAAATTGAATCTCAATTTGCTGAATAAATAAAACAGGACTCATACTTCAACAGCTCATATAGAAACCAATTCAAAATTGATCAAACATATAAATGTAAAATCTAAAATTGTAAGGATCAAGAAGGAAAAATAGGGACAAATGTAGGAGCCCTAATTTACAGCAGTCTATCAAGCATACCTCTAGTCAAAAAGAAACTGGTCTTCTGCCCTATGAAGGAAGTTCTGGAGGTTGACTGGCACAGTGAGAAAGCCAAAGCAGCCCTGAAGCACACAACTTCAGGTCACTTTCTTCTCTAAGGTAAGGGTTCTGAGCAGCTTTCCAGGCATGACTGTGGGCTTGGTTCTTGCAGGTGTGGCAACTGGCTGAGGCTACATGTTTTCTTGGTATTTATGTAGTGTCAAGTGCTTAGGTAATTACCTGGAGTCCTCACTGGATAGCTCTCTCAGACCACATGAGGAAGGTAGCTAGTGGGGTGGAGGCCCATCATTTGAGCTCTGTTTTCTAAACAACTTGTACTTTACAAAAATGATTTTGGGAGAACAAACAAGATGGTGGATTGGGTAGAAGTGCAGTGAGGTGCTCTGTTAGCAACAACACAGAATACCGGACCAAGCAGGCTCAGAGGATGGTGCCAGAACTCTGAACCACATCTAAAGGAATATTTAGAAAGTTGGAAGCCTTATAGCTAGGGGAATTTGTAGCAGAAGCAATAAATTCATTGCTTTCTAACTCAAAATGTTCAGCTGCTCCCAGAGCCACCATCTTGGGTGAGATCAAGCAGGGGAAGGATCAGAGCAAACACGGATGCCTGAAAGAACAGCAGAGATAAAGGTGTGGACATTCTTTTTTTTTTTTTTTTTTTATCTGTTCGTTGGGCTATTGCTGGCTGTGTACCTCCATTCTGGTGACTAGAGGGGGTGCCTGAGCGAGTGGACACTCCACCTCACCCTACCCCCTGAGGCGTCTACTACACATGGGCACAGATCTCCTCTAAATTTAAAGTGACAGTTTCCACTTAAAACCAAACGGCAGTGCAAAATGGCCACAGCTGACCCTGAACTGTTTTTCACTAAGAAAAATGCCTAAAAGGGGATTGTGGAGAAGGACAGGCAGACTGAAAAGAAATAGGCCAAAAATTAAATCTTGAGTTATGTCACAACTACCAACAGTGCCATCTTCTCAGGAAGAAGAGTAAAAAGAGAAGCCCATCTCCTGATCACATTTACCTAGATGCAATCAGAAAGCATAAAAAAATACCAAAATACACACCCATCTAAGTATTAAGGCCACAGATAACTCCTGAATATGCTCAAAAAAGAAAGAAACAGATGACCATATCGCACATGTCCCGAAATGAGATACAGTGGCTGAGGCAAATGAGTGGGAAGTAGACCAACACTCAAAACTGGAAGATGGGCAGGTTTTGGAAATTCCTACGAAGGAATTCAGAGAAATTATTATAAAATGTATCAAAGCACTATACAATGGAGTTGAGAAAAATAAGGAAGAAGTCAGGAAAGCGCTACAGGAACAATCAAATAAAATAGATACAGCATTAGAAACAATTCAAAGCCTACAGAAAGAGGTCCAAATTATTAATAAAAGAATATCAGAAATGGACTATGTACTGAAAGGGCAAAGGAGTAGAATGGAAGAGCTAGAAGCCAGAACAAGTGAGGTAGAAGATAAATCTCTCAACACTACTAAGATAGAAAAGCAAACACAAAAAGGATAAAGAAGTCTGAAGAAGGCCTAAGATTCATATTGGACAACATGAAGAGGAATAACTTAAGAATTATCAGCATTCCGAAACAGGAAGACTCACACACATCCACAGAAGAGATAGTTGAAGACCTTCTGGAACCAAATTTCCCTAACATCCTGAAAAGCAAAATGATAAGCATCCAAGAATCTCAATGAATCTCAGGAATGATAGACTGTAAAAGACAATCACCAAGACATATAATAATCAAGCTCTCCAAAATCAAAGATAAAGACAGAATCCTGAAAGCAGCCAGGAAAAGAGAAGTGTAGTGTACAAAGGCAAGCAACTCAGATTGAGCTAGAATCTCTCAATAGAAACCATGCAAGCAAGAAGGCAATAGGGAGACATATATAAAACCCTGAAAGAAAAAAAACTGCTACCCAAGAATCCTCTACCCAGCAAAGCTGTCAATCAAATATGATGTTGTAATCAAAACATTCCAGGATACACAGAAGGTAAGTGACTTTGCCAAAGCCAACCCTGCTATGAAAAACATCCTAAAGGAAGTTCTGTGGACTGAGAACCAACAAGAACAGACAACAACCAAAGAATGATATATGTGGCAGCATCACCTTGAACTCAGTCAATAAATGAGTCAAGAACAGAACAAAATTATAAGAACAGAGGATCTGGGAGGTCAGTCTATGATTGAAACAATTACAAAGTGAAAGAAGGTAAACACAGAGGAACAGAGATGTAGGTGGTGAGAAGGTCAGGTAGATTACAGGATAAAATAGACTGTCTTAAATGGAGGGAAGAGTTAATGGAATATAAGGTAACCACAACAGTGGGGTTAGGGTGAGGGGTTTAGTTCAGGTGTTAAGAAGGGAAACACAAGAAGGGGGAGGAGGCAGAAGAACAAGATAGGGGAACACTGAGACAGGTTTGCATGTTCTAAGTGGGACAGAGGAAAATAGTGATGCATGCTCAACATTGGAACAACAGGGCTCTGCGATACACAGGGATATAGGCATAGTTTGAAGAGGGGAAATAATACTAAAATGCTTGACTGTCTTAGGAATATTTGTTTTCCTTGCCTACTACTGTAAAATAGACACTTGAGTGGGATAGAAATGAATGTTGGTTAGCATGATTACAGAAAACTTGTAAGCCCATCTTCAGCCTATAACTGATTGGAATACCTAAAAGGGGTTTAGAACTTGCCCAGTGAAATGGGTCTCTTGCAAAGCTTTTGTAGAGTATAGGACCTTAGGTGGAATCCTGAGTCCCTTCCAGAACCTTCTGAGGTGGGACATTCCCACTAGCAAGGAAAAGCAGACCAGCCTTGAACAGCTAGAGCAACAGAAGATAAATCTTCAAAGAAAGATCATCAGGAAAAAACAAAAACAAAAATGTTAGCATGACTGGCTACTACAAGAATAAGCAAGCCATTCGCCAGGAGACCATCAAGGCAAGCAATCTAGTTCCTTCAGGACAAATGCCCCTCTAAGACTAAAACTCAAAGGGAACACATGAACATGCATGTAAGCTTGCTGGCGACCACATTGATCTACTGGTGAGTGGAAGAGGGGAAAAGGCAACAATGAAGAAATGGGCTGAGTTCAACCACAGTCCATTGACTCCTGTTGACCTGGAGATGAGAGAAAGAAGAGAAGGACTGGTTGGTCCAATATGTAGTGAGACTTGAGGACACTTGAGCCCATGGGCAAGGACATAGCCACAGAGTGCTAGAGCTGAGAGTGAAGCATCCAGCTAATATGAAATAAAGAGAAGGAAATGTACAAGAACACCCAAACTTGCAGACAGTACCCATTTGACCTTGCCTCAATGGCTTGATAATCAGAAGTTAACTAGAGGAAGATTACAACAATTTTTTTTTTTTTTTTTGATAAAGGAAAAGAGGGTAAATTGCTACAATTTGATGAACCTGACATATACTCATGGAGGTAGTAACTCTAAATACCAGCAGAGAGGGAAGGAGTCTTCACATCAAATATCAATGCTATCCCCTCTCTACACCGGGTAGATAGGGATGGGCAACTTAGACATTGGCTACCTAAAATAAGGGGGCGATAAAAGCACAAAGTGAGTGACTTACAAGGTTTCAAGAGGGAGTTTAGTTTAAGCCTATGGGAGGAAAGAAAGAGTCCCCACTGATAGATTTCATTTTGTCAAGATGGGTCTGCTAAAAAGAGATGGGGATAAGATTCGTATGATTCCATAGTGAATACTTATTATCATGACTAATTGCGACTGTCACAATTGTAAAGGTAGATGTTTTATAACAAAAACAGGGGAGTGTTTAATCTTACAGTCCAGAAACAGACCATCAGGGGAGAAGAGTACAAGCAGAATGTGGGACCTTATCCAGAGAAGCAGCGATGCCAGAGACAGAAGTAGAGATGGGGATAAGTAGAGAGGAAGTGGCTGAGGACTCTAGATTCATGGAAGAGAGTAAGAGCTGGTTACCAGGAGGCAGACTTGCAGAATGTGTCCTATGGAGGTGTAAATTATTATATATGCATGAGCGTTTTTTGTTTGTTTGTTTGTTTTGTTTTGTTTTAAAGGTAAAGTGAACAGAGAGAAATACTGTTAACTGATGGTACATGGGGGGGTATAATTATTGTAATAAAACAAAGTGTATGGTTCGTTGAATGTAAAACTGATGATGTACCCTGTAACTTTCACTCAATCAACAATAAAAACCTTGGGGGAAAAAAAAAAGAATCCTATGTACCTGTTTTGACCAACTTGTATGTTTTTAAAGACACAATTAGGAACAGATCTCATTTTTAAGCAGGGACTCCCTGTACATAATAAAGAGGAGCTTACATGACCAAGACAATGGAAGACGCTGGGAGACACATTAGAAAGTAGCAGCAACAGTAAATACTATTGTCAGAAATGGCGAGGCTGTTAGTCTGACTTCATCCAGCTTCACAAGAAAGAAGCATTATCATCATCAGTCCAAGACCAATTCCTAGGATGCAGAGATCAGACATGCTTCCACCCTTCAACCTTCTTTAACATATTTTGTCAACAACTATGTCTCCCATAGGGCTCTACTTCTCTGCTAGCTTCAATAATCTGGTGCAATGGCTACCTAGAGCTCACAGACAATACTAAAAATGTTGTGGTTTATAAGGGAAGTTAACAATTCAGGGTCAGAAACAACTCAAGATACAGAAGTTCTAAGGTCAGGATCACCTCTTCTCAGCTTCATGGTAGGCATATTCCTCATTCTCAGCCTCTCAGCCAGATGGCCCTTTGACCTCTGTCTTACTTGGTCAAGTGTAACAAAGTTCTTTTCACCCTGTGGATAAATGCTCAATGGGCACCTTATTCTGCAAGCCAGTCTTCTACTGGAAGGTACTCAGCCTCACTCATTAATTGGGGTAGGAAGCCCACTGTGCTATCTCCCCATGTTCCTGCCTCTGTTGCCATCACTTCTCTGCACAGGGATCCCAAGGTTCAAAGGACATGCTCTACTCGTGGTTTTTCTTTGTTGGTGGCCCTAGAGTCTTATGTTTCTGCTTCAGAGATGGCTCCTTATAAACCTAGTGGGATGGCAAAGCTAATCAATATCCACTTTAAAGTCTCATATACAAGAACAAACAAGATGGCAGATAGGGTAGAAGTGCACTGAGGAGCTCTGTCAGCAACAAAACAGAATACCGGACCAAGTAGGCTCAGAGGATGATCCCAGAACTCTAAGCCACATATAAAGGAATATTTAGAAAGTTGGAAGGCTTAAAACCAGTGGAATTTGTAGCAGAAGCAAGAAATTCAGTGCTTTCTAATAAGGTGCTCCCTGAGTGGCCATCTTAGGTGAGACCAAGTGGGGGAAGGATAAGAGTAGCCATGGACGCCTGACAGAACCGTGGAGATATAGGTGTGGACATTCTTTTTTTATATCTATTCATTTGTCTCTCGCTGTCTATATACCTCTATTCTGGTGACTAGAGGCAAGGCCTGGGTGAGTGGACACACCACCCATAACCCGGAGGGTTCTATTTCAAATGCTCACAGATCTCCTCAAAATTTAAAAGGACAGTTCCCACTTAACTACAAACAGCAGTACAATATGGCCAAAACCAGCCCCAAAGGGTTTGTTTTTGTTGTTGTTAGGTGCCATTGAGTCAGCACTGACTCACAGCAACTTATGCACAGCAGAATGAAACAATGTGCAATCCTGGTCCAACCTCACTACTGTTGCCACACTTGAGTCCATCGATGCTGCCACCTGGCCAATCCATCTCGTTGGGTGTCTTCCTCTTTTTCTCTGACCCTCCATCTTACCAAACATGATATCCTTCTTCAGTGACTGTTCCCTCCTGACAATATGTCCAAAGTATGAGAGATGAAGTTTGGCCATCTTGGCCTCTAAGGAGCACTCTGGCTGCAATTCTTCCAAAACAGATCTAGTGGTTCTTTTGGAAGCCCATGGCACTTTTAGTATTCTCCTTCAACACCATAATTCAAAGGCATCAATTTCTTCTACAGTTCTCCTTATTCACTGTCCAGCATTCACATGCATATAAGGTTATTGAAATATCATGGTTTTGGTCAGGTGCACATTAGTCCTCACAGTGACATCTTTGCTCTTCAGCACTTTAAAAAGTTCCTGTTCAGAGAACAAACAAGATGGCAGATAGGGTGGAAGTGCAGTAAAGGAGGTCCACCAGCAACAATACAGAATACCCGACCAAGCAGGCTCAGGGGATGGTCCCAGAACTCTGAACCACATAAAAAGGAATATTTAGAAGGTTGGAAGGCTTACACCTGGGGAATTTGTGACAGAAGCAAGAAATCCATTGCTTTATAATTCGAGAAGCTAAACTGCTCAAGGAGCCGCCACTGTGGGTGAGACCAAGCGGGGGAAGGATCGGAGTGGCCACAGACACCTGGCAGAACCGCAGAGATAAAGATGTGGACATTCTTCTCTTTTGGTAGCTGTTCATTGGTCCCTTGCTGTCTGTGCACCTCCATTCAGGCGACTATAGGGATGCCTGAGCTAGTGGGCTAGTCTCTTCAACAGATGGTGCTGGCAGAATTGGAAAATGATATGAAAAAGTCTGAAATAAGACCTTCACCTCACACCATATACAAAAACCAACTCAACATGGATCAAGGACCTATATGTGAATCCCAGAATTATGAAGGTCATCAATGAAAAATT
>NW_006408644.1:580397-582424 GCF_000296735.1 Chrysochloris asiatica | reverse complement strand
TCTGGAAAGCAATATGGCGCTTCCTCGGAAGGTTGGAAATAGAAATACCATACGATCCAGCAATTCCTCTACTTGGTATTTACCCACAAGGAAAACGAGCAACAACACGGGAAGATATATGCACACCAATGTTCATAGCTCCAGTATTTACAATAGTAAAAAGATGGAACCAGCCAAAGTGTCCATCAACTGAAGAACTGATAAACAAACTGTGGTACATACACACAATGGAATATTATGCTACTTTGACAAATAACAAGGAAGCTGAACGCCACTACCTAACATGGATGAACCTTAAGGACATTATGTTGAGTGAAATTAGCCATTCACAAAAGGAGAAATACTGCATAGGACCACTACTGTAAAAGACTAAAAAAAGAACCCATACTAATCCACTAAATTCTATTCTTTGCTCGTTGCTAGGATATAGGGTTAGGGGAGGGAGGGGAAGATGGGGCACAGGGGAGGGAATAGACACAGGATAGTTTGGGTGCTGGGGAGGGGGGGGCAATATACAAGAAAGGAGAGGGGAATGAAAGAACAAAACAGATGGGAGAACAATTAGGCAGGTTTGAAAAGGCTAAATGGGACAGAGGTAAAAAATGATTTATGCACAACCTTGAAACAACAGGGCTCTGGGATACAGAGATTGAGACATGGCTGGAATGGGGAAAAGGGGGGAATAATGTTAAGATGCTTGGCTGTGGTTTGAATCTTGGTATTCCTTGTATTATATTATAAAATAGACACTGGAGGGAGAGGGAAAGGAATAGCCAGAAATATCACCACAGAAAGCTTGTAAATCCGTCTTCTGCCTATATCTGATTGGAATACCTAAAGTGCAGTTACAACGTTCCCAGTGAAAGAGGCTTCCTGAGGAGCCTCTGCATTACACAAGACTATAGTTGGAAGCCTGAACCACATCCAGACCTTCAGAGATGGGAAATTTCCACTTGAAAGGACGAGCAGACCAGACTGGAGCAGATAGAAAAACAGAAGATACTTCTTGAAAAAAAAGACCTACAGGAAAAATACAAAACAATAGAGGCAGACCGACTGTTGCTACAAGAAGAAGCAAGTTGCTTGCCCAGGAGACATCAAGGCAAGTGGTCAGGTGCACTCAGTGCAAATCCTCTTCCAAGACTAAGACTCAGTGGGAATACACACTCTGATTGATAACCACGCACATAACCCATAAGGGGAATTGAGGGAAAAACAGCAATGATGCGGCAAGCTAAACCCTACAACGTTCAATAGACTCCGGTTAACTCGGGTGGAGACCTGGTCGGCCAGCAGTGTGGCAAGACCTGGAGTCTCTTGGGCCCAAAGTCGGTGACACTGCCACAGAGGACTAGAGTGGAGAGTGAAGTGTCCAGCTGATAAGAAGCGAGTGGATACACGCAAGAACACCCACACTTGCATATAATACCCACTTGACCTGGCTTCAATGACTGGATGATCAGAGCTCAACCCGAAGAAGAAAGAAGAGGAAAAAAGCGTAATCTGATACAACTTGAGGAACTTGACTTACACCTATGGATGCAGTAGCTCAAAAGAGGAAACAAGTCCTTACTGCAAGAATCATTCCCACACCCTTCACACACAGAGTAGACAGGGATGGGCAACTTGGACATTAGCTACCCAAAATCGGAGGTGGGGGGCAGGAGGGGGCTACAAAGGCAAGAAGTAACTGGCCTACAAGCTTTCAAGAGGGAACCTAGATCCAGAGGTCCTGGAAGAAGGTAAAGTTTCCAGTGAGTAGTATCCAATCTGTCTAGGAAGGGCTGATGAAATGAAATGCAGATGGGTCTCTTGTGATACAATAGTGAATAATTGTTATCAGGACTGATTGTGAGGGTTGGAAATGTAAAGGTGGACATTTTATAGCAAGAGGGGAGTAATTAACTTTTCAGTCTAGGAGCGGAGGGCCCTGAGACCATCAATGGAGAAGAGCAGAGAGCGGGACCCTACCCATAGAAGCAGTTATGCCTGAGCTGGAGGCAGAGGTGATGACGTGGAGAGATGGA
>NW_006408644.1:566769-580158 GCF_000296735.1 Chrysochloris asiatica | reverse complement strand
CATGTAAACTATCACATAATTCAAAAAAAAAAAAAGTGTGTGTGGGAAGATAGAGTCCCCACTGAATAGTTTCCATCTTGTCTAGATGGGCCTGGCTAAAAGAGATGGGGATAAGATTCTTATGAGTCAACAGTAAGTAATTGTTATCATGACTAATTATGACTGTTACAATTGTAAAGGTAGAAGTTTTGTAGCAAAAGTGGGGGACCAGTTAATCTTACAGTCCAGAAACAAACGACCCTAAGACCATCAAGCGGAAGAGCACAAGCGGAATGCAGGACCTTATCCAGAGAATCAGCGACACCACAGATGGAGGCAGATATGGGGACATGGAGAGGCGGAGTGGCTGAGGACTCTAGATTCATGGAAAGAGAGGGCATAAAAGATAGCGGTCAGGAGGCAGACTTGCAAATGTGCCCTTTGATGGTGTAAATTATCATAAATGCTTGAGTCTTTTTTTTAAAAAAAAAGAGCTAAAGTAAATAGAAATACTGTTATCTGATGGTACATGGAGGGGATTGTAATCATTGTGTTGAAACAAGTTGTATGATTTGTTGAATGTAAAACTAATGATCTGCCCTGTAAATTTGCACTCAATCCACAATAAAAACTTAAAGAAAAAAATTTTAAAGTCTCGTATACCCATTTTGCATTATCACACCTAATTATTTGGCGGTAGTTACAACCTGGATAAAAAAACCGTATCAAGTAAATTTATTGTACCACACTATTGCATATATAAGGAGCTCTGGTAGTGTAGTGGTTACGAATTGGGCTGCGAACCTTAAGGTCAGCGGTTCGAAACTACCAGCCGCTCTGCGGTAGAAAGATGAGGCTTTCTACTCCCGTAAAGATTTACACCCTTGGAAACCCTGTACAGGGTCGCTATGGGTCGGAACCGACTAGATGGCACTTAACAACAACAACATTGCATATATAATCCTTCAATAGTTAACAATAAAAAATAATTTAACAGTGGATACAAGGCAGATATGTTAGTTGAACAAATGAGGACTATGGTATAGGATTGCACCCAAGAGCATATATGTGTTTGTTGTTGTTGTGTGCTGTGGAGTCGATTCCGACTTATAGCGACCTTGTTCAGGGTTTCCGAGGCTGTAAATCTTCACGGGAGCAGAAACCTTCAACTTTCTCCCACGGAACAGCTGGTAGTTTCGAACTGCTGACCTTGCGGCTCGCAGCCCGATTCGTAACCACTACGCTACCAGAGCTCCTATATATTCTACATATGCATTTGTATGTGCTGCAAATATACCCAGGGATATTGTAGAACATAAAAAGGAAAAGTTATGTAAACTTTTTAGCTATAACCTAACACTGAGGAACTGAGTCACTGGGTTTGAAGGCATAAACCACAGACTCATAGGACATCTAGGTCAACTGGCATAACACAGACCATAAAGACACTGTTCTATATCCTACTGTGATGAGTTATTGTTGTTGTTAAGTGCTGTCGAGTCAGTTCTGACCCATAGCTACCCTGTACAGGGTTTCCGAGGGTGTAAATCTTTACGGGAGTAGAAAGCCTCATCTTTCTCCCGCAGAGCGGCTGGTAGTTTCAAACCGCTGACCTTAAGGTTAGCATCCCGATTCATAACCACTACGCTACCAGAGCTCCTTGACTGTGATGAGTAGTGACTGGGATATTAAAAGCTTGTAAGCAGTCATGAGTGATACACTATTGGACTTGTCCCATCAGGAGCAAAAATTAAAAGGTGAAGGATATAAAAAGACTTAAGGAAACAGTCCAAAGAACTAATGGATCACTGAGACCGTATCCTCCACTAGCCTTCAGACCAAAATAATTAGATGGTGTGGCGCTGTGGGTTAATGCGCCAGACTGCAAAGCCGTTTGAACTGTAAGGTCAGCAGTTCAAGCTCAGCAGCCGCTCCTCGGAAACCCTATACAGGGTAGCTATGGGTTGGAACCAACTCTATGGCACTTAACAACAACAAACCCTGTTTTGAAGAACTATCAGAATACTCTGATAGTGATCACATTAGAATTTACAATACAGAGAGGTAGAAAAATATAGAACAAAAAGAAAATAAAAAAACAAGTATCTCAAAATCTGATAGAGACTGGTGGAACCCCTAAGACTGTGGCCCCTCGATACCCTTCAAACCTGGAACTGAACCCAATCAAATGTACAATAGCACAGCTGAGAACTATCCTCCTCAGAATAATTAACCATGAGAGACCAAAAGGGAAGCTTGTTATTATTGTTAGGTGTCATTAAGTCAGTTAGGACTCATAGCAACCTATGCACAACAGAAAGAAATACTGCCCAATCCTGCGCCAACCTCACAATCATTACTACAGTTGAGACATTACTGCTGCCAATGTGTCAGTCCATCTCACTGGGCGTCTCCCCCTTTTTAGAAGACCTTCACTTTACGAAGAATTATATCTTTCTGCAGGGACAGGTCCCTCTTGAAAAGCTGTCCAAAGTATGAGAGACTAAGTCTGGCCATCTTGGCATCTAAGGAACATTCTGGTTGTACTTCTTCCAACACAAATTTGTTTGTTCTTGCCATCGATGGTACTTTTAATATTCTTCCCCAAAACCATAATTCAAATGTGTCAATTCTTCTAAGGTCTTCCTTATTCATTGTCTAACTTTCACATATGTACGCAGCTATTGAAAATACAATGGCTTGGGTCAGGGGCACCTTAGTCCTTAAACTGACATCTTTGCTCTTGAACACTTTGAAGAGGTCTTGTGCATCAGATTTGCTAATGCAATACATCTTTTCATTCTAGATTGCTGCTCCCATGAATGTTTGATGGTGGGTCCAAGCAAAATGAAGTCTTTGAAAACTTCAATCTTTTCTCCATTTATCTTGATATTATTTATTTTTCCAGCAATGAGGACTCTTGTTTTCTTATATTGAGATTCAACTGATACTGAAGGCTGTGGTCTGTCATTTTAAGTATTTTAAGTCCTCGTTGCTTTCAGCAAGTAAGGCTGTATAATTTGCATATTGCAGGTTGTTAATGAGTCTTTCTTCAACAATATAATCCAGTTTCATGGATTAATTGCTTATCATACGGATTGAATGTTGTTGTTGTTGCTGTTAAATTGAGTCAAGTTGGTTCCAACTCATAGCAACATCTGTATAGGGTTTCAGAGGAAAGAATGGTGAGATTTGAACTGCCGACCTTGTGGTTCAAACTGACTTTGTGGTCCAGAGCATTATCCTGCAGCACCACAAAAGGACAGAATGAATAAATATGGTAAAAGAATACAACCCTGGCACACACCTTCTTGCCCTTTAAATCTTTTTGTTCAACTCTTTTACTTCCTCATTTCTTCCATTTTCATCTCTATGCTGAAGAACAAGTTTCAGAGTATCTTCCGGACATCCTTTTTTTTTTTTTTTTGGTTTTTGGTCATTCTCTATTTATTTATTTATTTTATGTACACATACCACATTGAAAATATATATTCGTTTAAATGGCCAGCGGGCACATTTTGCAAGCCAGCCTGCCCACAGGCACACTTCTTTTCTGTTCTTAAGATGATCTCTAAATTCAGATGGGATATGTTCAAGGTCATATTTTGGCTCTGAAGGGTTTTTTGTTGTTTTTTTTTTTTCTTCAGCTTCAGACTGAACTTTCATGTGAGTAATTGCTGGTCTGTTCCATAGTCTGGCTTTGTTTTGGCTGATGATATGGAGTTTTCTCACCATCTCTTTCCTAAGATATAGTCAGCTTGATTTCTATGTATTCCATCTGGTGAAGTTCCATCTGGTGAAGCAGCCTTTTATACTGCTTATAAAAGGTATTTGCAATAAATGAGTCATGTGATCTCTTGCATCATTTTTATCACCAAGGCCATATTTCCCAACTATTGATCCTTCCTCTATTTTTCCAGCCTTTGTTTAACAATTAGCAGTAATTATCATTTTGATTATATGTTTGATTAATTTCAGACTGAAGAAGTTGATAAAATTCTTCAATTTCTTCATCTCTGGATTTAGTGGTTGGTGAGTAAACTTGAATAATAACAGAATTAACTGGTCTTCTTTGTAGGCATATGTATAGTATCCTATCAAAGACAGCATTATTTTCAAGATAGATCTTTAAATGTTCTTTTTGATGATGAATGTGATGCCCTTCCTCTTCAATTTGTCATTCCCAGCATAATAAATTGTGTGACTGTTAAACCCAAATGGCCACTAATGCCTAGGATATCAATATTTATGTGCTCTATTTCATTTTTGACAACTTCCAGTTTTTCTAAATTCATACTTCTAACATTCCAGGTTCCAATTATTAACGGATGTTTACATCTCTTTCTCCTCATTTTGAGTGTGCCCCATCAGCAATAGAAGGTCCTGAAAGCTTTCTCCATTTGCGTCATCACGATCACCTCTATTTTGAGAAGGCAGTTCTTCCTGAGTCATATTTTGGTGTTATACTTCTATTCATAAGGTTTTTTGTGACTAAACGTTCTAAATTAGTCTGCCTAGTCTCCAAGCCTTTCTTACTTAGTCTGGAAGCTCAGTTGCAATGTGTCTACCATGAGTGGTTTTGATGGATTTAAAATACCATTGGCATAATTTACAGCATCACAGCAACACACAAGCCACCACAGTATAAGATCTGACAGGTGAGTTGTGGGAAAGGGAAGTATTTGCCCAATACCAAAGTTCAAAAGACAATACTAAGAAGGAAAGATGAAAGATTGGAAATGCAGAACCTAGGGAAGAAGGGCAAAGAATATTGTTATATTGAAGGGATTGCAACTAATGTCACAAACCAAACTGTGTATAAATTATTGTGAGGAAGATGAATTTGCTCTGTAACCTTTCACCCAAACAACAATAAAATGTTCAACAAATAATAATTAACTCAGTTACTTAAATTGCAACCCACATTCTCCTACTAGAGATATGCATTTGATTGTTTTTCCTATAGCACCACCATCTACACAATCCACAATGTTGAGACCTCAGAATCAGCTTTTATGCACACTTTTCTTTCACTTGTTGATGTTGTTAAGTGCCACTGCATCAATTCTGACTCATAATGACCCTGTATAGAGTTTCTTAGGAACAGCTGGTGATTTTGAAACACCGACCTTGTGGTTAGCAGTCAGTTACTTATCTTACATGTAAAATTATGCACTAAAATCTTGTCAATTCTACTTCTAAGAGTCTTCATCACTCTTGTCCCTTGTCTATTTCTTATGTCACTCCCTTAGCTTTAGTTTTTCTAACTCACTGGCCACTCCTTTGAAACCCTTTAGAGAGGGCTGCTATGAGTTGGAACCTACCAGATGGCACTTAACAACAACTGTTGCAATAGTTCTGATATCTCTCCCAATCTGTCATCTATACGTTGTTGTTGTTGTTGTTAAGTACTGTCAAGTCAGTTCTGACTCATAGTAAACCGACTCAGCAACACTTAACAACAAACAATAAGGTTTCTGAAGAGCAACTGATAGGTTTGAACTGCCAACCTTTTGGTTCGCAGTCCATTGCTGATCCTACAGTGCCACAGCAGGATAATAATCCATTGTTTTTTCAAACCTAGTGATTCAGCATTTAATTCCCAAGCTGAAAAACCATCATGAAATAATAAAAAGTAAAAACACTTTACCACTATTTGCCATGGTGCCATCCAGTCATCCTAAGCACAACAGAACACACCAGGATTCCCCAATACACTTTAGTCACCTCGATATCTATAGAATAAAATTCAAATTTAGCTTGATAAAAAGAAGCTCATTACAGTCTGACAAGGTATATTTTTCTATTTTCATTTCATTAGTCAAGTCTGCACCCTAGCAATAAAGCTATTTGCTTATTCTTGAATATGTCACATAGTTTCTTGCCATCATGACTTTGTTCATGTACTCTGTACCTGTAATGACTTTCCAGACCATTTTTATCAGTTGACAAAATCATATATGTCTCCCAAGATCCTCTTCAAGGTCAGAGCATTTCTGTAAAGACTTTCCTATCCTCTGTCTTTCCAGCTGTCACCAGTCATTCCAGCAAAAATAATTCCTCTGTCTTCTCTGCTATTTTACAGCACTTTTTTTGTACTGTATTTTGTACAAGGGCTAGCAGAAGATATAATAGAGATCTTAGGTGCATATCTAGAAAGAGCTAGTGTTTCAGACATGTTTGGACATGTCCTGGTGAACTGATGAAACAGTCTCAACTGAAGTCTATTTGCTGAGTGGTCTTCTGAAAAATAACTCCAATTGTGTCCACTGCTGGGGTTCAAACATATCTGGGCATGTCAAGCAACCTTTAAATTGCAACCAAAAAATAGCTTATTTTCAGAAGAGGTTTCATAAGATAATTTATCTTTAAAAAAGAAAGTGGCAGGCACAAATATCAGAACCTACTAATATAACAATAGTTTCCAAAGGAAAATCATTTTTTAAAAATACATCACAGTGACAATATTTATGTGGCTAGAGGTCTAACATCAGCTGATACCAACAGAAGGTAATAAAATTTGTGTTATTAATGTTACTTGATCTAATTTGCTCCCATAGGCTGGTAATTCACCAGAAACTTAAATTTTCTAATATTAAAACATTAGGAATGATAGTTATTTGTACCCACTGTCTCTGTTCTGTAGCAATAATCATATGTTATAGAAATTTATTATTTTCACTCAGCTTCAGGGATACCTTTCTTTAGTCTCCATTAAGTTTTCTGACTATTTCTTCCTAATCTCCTTTGCTGAATCTTTTTCATTTTACAAGTCTAAATCTTGAGACCTCACCAGTTCTCTCCTTTCTTCTCTTCTCCTCTTTCCCCCTCTTCTACCTCCTCCTGCTCTTTGTTGGGTGATCTCATTCAGTCTCTAAATACCATTTCTACAAAGATACTGTCAAAATGAAATCTCCAGCCTTGACCTCCTGAGTTCCCAGATCAATCCAATTTCTTGCTCAGTATCTCCCCTTGTCTAACAGGAAACATGAATTTAACATATCCCAAACTTAACTCTTGATTATCAATAGTGTCAAAACATCTTGACCCACAGACTTCTCCAACTCAGTTCATTAGAACTCTGTCCTTTATATTACTTATGACAAAATCCTTGCAACACACATGATATATAAGCCAATTCTGTTATACTAATATTTAATATATAGATCAACCAGAATCCAGCCACTCCTTACCATATCCACTGCTACTACGCTAACTCAAAGGGACTGTCAAATAATATCTTTCTAACTAGTCTGTCTGTTTTCACCCTTGCCTCTTCCTTCCCAGTTGTCTATTGTCTACACTATATTCACAATGTACCTTTTACAATCTAAATTTGATCATGTCTCTCTACTACTCCAAACCTTTTATTGGTTTCCCATGTTACTCAGAATAAAATCTAGTTTCTCAGCATTGTCTACAAGGTACACATGATTTGGTCCCTGGCTTCCTTTCTGATTTCATATCCAATATTCTTTGGCTGCCTTACTCAGCTTCAGTCAAACTGGCCTACTGCTATCCTTCAAATTTGGCAAACGTGTTGCTGCCTTGGTGCCCTTCTATGAATTCTTTTGCTTGGATTGCTCTTCAGACATTGTATATCTCTTCAATTTCATTCAGGTTTTGCTCAAAAGTTACGTTTTCAGCAGTACTGTCCCTGGCTGCCCTGTTTAAATAACCTGCCTCATCTCCCTTCTCCCATCACTCTCCATTCTCTTATCTTACTTTATTTTTATTCATAGATAGATAGATAGATAGTGTACCTCCCCCACTATCATGTAAGCTTCAGAAGTATTAGGGACTCTTTAATAAAATGGAAAAAAACAATCTCCAACTTTATATTGAAAGGAAAATGTTCCCAGATAGCTAACATATTATTGAAGAAGAACAAAATAAAAGACCTCATACTTCCTAATGTTAGAACCCACGATGTACACTATATTGCATAGTAGTCAAAACAGTCTGGCCTGGTACAATGAAAGACACAGAGATCAAATAAATAAATATCCAGAAATAAACCCATACAGCTATAGGCAACTAATCTTTGACAAAGGACCAAACTCCATTAGATGGAGAAAAGACAGTCTATTTAACAAATTGTGCTGGCAAAACTGGATATCCTATCTGCAGAAAAGTGAAACACGATTCATAGCTCACACCATACATAAATCTAATTCAAAATAGTTCAAAAACCTAAATGTTAAACATAAAACTCTAAAGATCATTGAAGAAAACATAGGGACAGAGTTAGTGGCCCTAATATATGGCATAAATAGATTATCAAACATAACAAATAATGTACATGCAGTAAAATATAAAGTGGATAACTGGGACTTCTTGAAAATTAAATACTGATGTTCATGAATATCTCCATCAAAAGAGTTAAAGGGTTTAAAAACTGGGAGAAAATTAAAAATGACATATCTGACAAGGGTCTAATTTCTAAAATTTATAGAAAACTTCAACACCTCAACAACAAAAAGACAAATAAACCAATTAAAAATGGGCAAAGAACATGGACAGATACTTCAGCAAAGAAGACATCCAGGCAGCTAGCAAACACATTAAGAGATCCTAGTGATCATTAGCCATTTTGTTTTTGTTGTTATTAAGTACTGTCAAGTCATTCCTAACTCATAGCAAACCTGTATAGGGTTTCGGAGAAGTGTCTGGTGAGTTTGAACCACTGACCTTGTAATTAGAACCAACATTGATGTCTAGTGCCTATCCTACAGTTCTACAGAAGGACTCCATTATTGTTGTTGTTGTTAACTGCTGTCAAATGGGTTCCAACTCATAGCAACCTTGTATAGGGTTTCTGAGGAGCAGCTGGTAAGCTTGAACCACTGACTTTGCAATTCAAATGGCGTTGCCGTCTGATGCATTAACCCACAATGCCATGCCAGGACTCCATTAGAGAGATGCAAATCAGAACCACAAAGAGATGCCACCTCACCCTGGCAACAATTGTTAAGTGCTGTCAAGTCCGTTATGACTCATAGCAACCCTGTATAAGATTTCCGAGAAGTGGCTGGTGAGCTTGAACCACAGCCCTTGCAGTTCAAACCGATCTTGAAGTTCGGCACATTAACCCCAGCATGACACCAAGACATCAATAATGATGATCATCAAAAAATCAGAAATCAAGACTTCTGGTTGGGGCTATAGCTGCAAAAACCAGGTAGGGCACACTCTTTAGTGAGAAGGGTGGTGGATCTCATGAAAGAAAAGCTCATAAAACAACTGTAGAGCTCCAGATCTACCACAAGATCCAGGACGTTAGTTTCCCCCACTGGCAAGTGAAAAAAACCAAGATATTAAGGAAAACACAGGCGAGTTAGGAATCTGGAGATGAGACTCCCTTGGCAACTACCCCGCCCTGGCAGAGTTTAGAGGGCGGGGCTAAAACCAGTCCGGCAAAAAAAAAAAAAAAAAAAAGAGACACGGGAGACTACACATTTCTCCCTCTCTCTCTTCCTGTCCCAACTTCATTGCTCAGCCTGGACATCAGGCGGGGCAGTTTTTCCACTGTGCAGAGTGAGCTTGGTGGCGACTTATGACATCACCTGCAGAGTCACAGATCCAAACTTTTCCCAGCTGGACCCCACGTCAGTCCACCGTGGAGTAGGTTCCCACTACAGATGATGCTGTGCTGTTCCAAGGCTGTGGGTCTGAGCAGGAATGAAGCTCTTCACCTTCTTCCGAGTATCAGCTTGGGGTTTCGGGCTGCTGGCCTTCCAATCCACAGCCACTGCGCTGCCCGAGCTCCCTGCACAGACCCAATTAAAAGCAATTTGCAAAACCCCAACAAAACAGGACTCAACAATCCCGAGAATTGCACTGTGCACATACAGATACCTAACTGACCTTCAGAAACAAAAATAGTGGACAATCCTTTTCCCATTAACTCCCCAATATCTACCTGCACACTTCTACTATAGTGACTAGAGGAGGGGCCAGAGAGAGGGGTCACCCCCACCCCTGCTAGAGGCTTCTAATTGCACACACATTGAAGGTATAGCTTGGGACAGTCAACCCCAACTATATTTCTGTTCCAAAGTGGTGACTTTTGTCTATGCATTTATATTACTTCTGCTTTGGGTCCTTTTTATCACATATCTTTCCTGGAAGTGGAAGCTTTTTCTCCCTACGTTACCCAAGAAGAGACAACAATTGTGGCCATATAGCCAAACTATAAGCATACCCCAAAATATTCCACCACTGAGACAAAACCCAACAACACCCACTAAGCATTGCATGAGATAAGGGAAGCCTATCCTGATCATATTCACCAGGAGACACACAGTAAGCAAACAACAAACTTTCAAGCATTCACTTAAGCTTTACAAAAAAAAAAAAAAAAATTAATAATAATCATGCTGAATAAAAAGCAACAAACCTTACCAAAATGCGTCCAAAACCAAAATAGAGTAACTGATGCAAATGAGCTGGAGACAGACAAGGGTTTTATAGAGGAGGAAGAGCAGGTGTTGGATATGCCTGAGAAAGAATTCAGAAGAATGATATGGAAAGAAATTCAAATGCTCTGAAAAGGGGTGGAGGAAAACAAGGAAGAAGTCAGGAAAGTACTACAGGAGCAATCAAATAAGATTGATACAGCATTGGAAACAATTCAAAACCTACAAAAAGATGTCCAGATGATCATTAATAAGATATCAGAAATGGACAATACGCTGAAAAGGGAAAGGAGCAGATTAGAAGAGATGGGAGCCAAAACTACCAAACTGGAAGACAAATCTCAATATTGCTAAGATAGAAGAGCAAGTGGATAAAAGGATAAAATAACCTGAAGAGAGTCTAAGATTCATGCTGGATAACATGAAGAGGAACAATGTAAGAATTATTGGCATTCCAGAACAGGAAGAAGCAGAGAAGTCCACAGAGGAGATAGTTGAAGAGCTTCTGGAAGTAAATTTCCCTAACATCTTGAAAAATGAGAAGATAAACATTCTAGAAGCCAAACGTACCTCAGGAAGGATAGACCCCAAAAGAAAGTCACCAAGACATATAATAATCAAGCTCTCCAAAATCAAAGACAAGGAAAGAATATTAAAAGTGGCCAAGGAGAAGAGAAATATAACTTATAAAGGCAAGCAAATTAGATTAAGCTCTGACTATTCAGAACAAATCATGCAGGCAAGAAGGCAATGGGGAGACATATACAAAGCCCTACAAGAAAAAAAAACTGTCAACCAAGAATTGTCTATCCAGCAAAACTATTAATCAAATACGATGGTGTGATCAAGACATTCCACAATAAACAGAATCTGAGAGATTTTATCAAAACCAACCCAGCACTTCAAAATATCCTAAAGGGAGTTCTGTGGACTGAAAACCAACAAGAATAGACAACAAACAGAGATTGGCAGGTGTGACAACACCACCTGAAACTCAGTCAACAGATAGCAAAGTCAAGAACAGAACAAGACTACAACAACAAACTCAAAGGAACTGGGAAGTCAACTGAAGATCAAAATTATATCAATGTCAAGGAAAAGACAAATGTAGCAACAGAGACGCAGGTGGTGAGGATGTCAGGTAAATTACAGGATACAATAGATTATGTTAAATGAAGATAAAAGTTAGCAGACTATAAGGTAACCCCACAGAAAGTTAACACTTCACAACTTATCATAAAAATGAATTTCTAAGCAGAACAAGTGAACATGAAAACTAAAAAGAAACCAAAAAGAAATAGCAAAAAACCCCACAAAACCAACACAAGAAGGAATGCAGAACAAAAGAACGAACAGCACCACCAAAAAAGTGTCATGATGGCAGCAATTAATTCATACCTATTGATAATTACATTGAATGTCAATAGATTGAATGCACCAGTGAAGAGACAGAGAGTGGCAGAATGGATAAGAAAAACAAGACCCTTCAATATGCTGCCTACAAGAGACATCCCTTACACACAAAGGCAAAAAGGAAAAAACTTTACCAAGCTAACTGCAACAATAAACAAGCAGGAGTGGCAATACTAATCTCTGACAAAGTAAAATTTAAGATAAATATCAGCATAAGAGTCAAAGAAGCATACTATCTCGTGATCAAATGGTCAATTGAGCAAGATGACATAACCATAATAAATATATATGCTCCCAATGAAAGAGCATCAAGATACATGAAGCAAATCTTACTGGAATTGAAGAAAGTAATGGATAAATCTACAATTATAGTGGTAGATTTTAGCACGCCATTCTCGAAAAGGAACAGAATAACTAGAAAGAAACTCAACAAAGTTACAGAGGAACTAAACAACACAATCAGCCAACTTGACCTCATAGATGTATACAGAGCATTCAATCCAACAATAGCACAATATACCTTCTTCTCTAGTGCGCATGGAACATTTTCCAGAATTAACCATGTGTTAGGTCACAAAGCAAGCCTCCATAAATTTATAAACATGAGAATTCTACAGAGCATCTTCTGAGACCACAATGCTATAAAACTAGAAACCAACAATAAGAAGACCAAGGCAATAAAGTCGGATACATGGAAACTGAACAACAACCTGCTGAAAAGCGACTGGGTAAAAGAAGAAATTATAAGTGAGTTCACAAAGTTCCTAGAAACAAACAAGAATGAAAACACAAAATACCAAAATCTTTGGGGCATTGCGAAAGCAATGCTGAGAGGACAATTTATTGCGATAAATGCTCACATTCAAAAAAAGGAAAGAAACAAAATTAACACATAAACACAGCATCTTCAACAATTAGAAGCAGACCAGCAGAGGGAACTTACAGTCACCAAATGAAAGGAAATAATAAAGATAAGAGCAGAAACAAACAAGATGGAAAACTGAAAAACTATAGAAAGAATCAACAGGACAAGAAGCTGGTTGTTTGAAAGGATTAATAAAATTGACAAACCATTGGCAAAACTAGCAAAATAAAAGAGGGAGAGGAAACAAATAAATCACATTAAAAATCACATGGGTGAAGTCACAACAAAACCAAACGAAATCAAAAAAATAATCACAGAATACTATGAAGAGCTGTAATCCAACAAATTCAAAAACTGAAATGATTGCATACATTTCTAGAAAAACATGACCTACTTATACTTATTCAGAATGAAGTAGAAAACTTGAAGAAACCCATAACAAAAGAAGAATTTGATCAGTTCATCAAAAAACTCCCAACCAAAAAAAAGCCCAGGCCCAGATGGCTTCACGGGTGAGTTATACCAAGCATTCAGAGAAGAACTGTCACCAATTCTACTCAAATTATTCCAGAATGTAGAAGAAGGTGGAAAACTCCCTAATATTTTTTATGAAGCAAGTATAACCTTTATACCAAAACCAAGGAAAGACATCATTAAGAAAGAAAATTATAGACCAATATCCCTCATGGACATTGTTGTTGTTGTTGTCAGGTG
>NW_006408644.1:563162-565311 GCF_000296735.1 Chrysochloris asiatica | reverse complement strand
CCCAGAGAATCTTTCAATAATGAAAGTAGAGGCTTGAAATTTTTCTTCTGTTCCCACAGCTTGAGAAATGCTGACCGTGTTCTTCTCTTTTGATTTTCTAGTTCCAAATCTTTGCATATTTTATTATAGTACCTGGTTTTATCTTCTCGAGCTTTTCTTTTAAATTTTCTGTTCAGCTCTTGTACCTATTCAATTCTCCCATTTGATTTAGCTTCTTTACACTGGAGAGCAAGTTTCAGAGTCTCCTCTGACATCCATTTTGACCTTTTCCTTCTTTCTTGTCCTGAACATAGACAGAAAAAATTCTAAACAAAATCCTAACCAACAGAATCCAACAGCACATCAAAAAAATGATACATCATGATCAAGTGGGTTTCATAAAAGGGATGCAAGAATGGTTCAGCATCAGGAAATCAAACAACGTAATCCATCATATAAATAAGAAAAAGGAAAAGAACCACATGATCATATAGATTCATGCAGAAAAGGCATTTGACAAAATCCAACATCCATTCTTGATAAAAACATTCAACAAAGTAGGAATTGAAGGGAAATTCCTCAACATAATCAAGAGCATATACACAAAACTAAGAGCCTACATCACTCCCAATGGAGAGAAACTGAAAGGCTTCCCTCTGCGAATGGGAACCAGACAAGGATGCCCTTTATCATCACTCTTATTCAATACTGTGCTGGAAGTTTTAGCCAGAGCTATATGGCATGACAGAGAAATTAAAGGCATCCAAATTGGCAAAGAGGAAGTAAAACTTTCCTTGTTTGCAGATGATGTGATCCTATACATAGAAAACCCCAATGACTGTAAAAAACTACTAGACCTCATTGAAAGATTCAGAAAAGTGGCAGGGTATAAGATCAGCATACAAAAATCAGTTGGAATCCTCTATAGCAACAATGATAGTGATGAAAAGGACATTAGGAAAGCAATACCATTTACAATAGCCCCACAAAGGATCAAATATTTACGAATAAACATAACCAGAGAAACAAATGATTTACAAAGAAAATTTAGAAACACTACTACAAGAAACCAAAAGAGATTTACATACCATTATTCTCCATAGGAAGACTCAAAATCGTGAAAATGTCAATATTTGTGAAAGCAATTTACATATACAATGCAATCCCAATCCAGATTCCAGCAACATTCTTCAAAGAGATGGAAATAACAATTAGTAACTTTATATAGAAAGGAAAGAGACCCAGGATAAGTAAAGCACTGCTTAAAAAGAAGAACAAGATTGGAGGTCTCTCACTCACCGATTTCAAACTTTGCTACATGGCTACAGTGTTCAAAACAGCCTGGTACTAGTACAATGAAAGATACATTGATCAATGGAACAGAATTGAGAATCTCGAAATTAACCCAACCACATATAGCCAAACGATTTTCAACAAAGTGCCTAGGCATATTGTATGGGAAGGAGACAGTCTCTTTAACAAATGGTGCTGGCAGAACTGGAAAGCAATATGTAAAAGACTGAGAAAAGACCTTTGACTCACGCCCTATACAAAAACGAACTCAGCATGGATTAAAGATCTAAATGTGAATCCCAAAATTATGAAGGTCGCCAATGAAAAAATTGGGACAAGTGTGAGGGCTCTAATTCAGTGCATATACAGACTACCACACATTTTGAAAAGTACACAAACAAAAATAGACAACATAGATGAATGGGACATACTAAAAATTAAAAACTTATTTGCATCAAAAGGCTTCACCAAAAGAGTAAAAAGGGAACCCAAAGAATGGGAAAAAATCTTTTGCAATGACACATAAGATAAGGGACTTATTTCTAAAATATATAGGAAACTACAACATCTGTACAAAAAAAAGACAAATAATCCAATTAAAAAATGGGCACAGGACATGAACAGACACTTCACCAAGGAGGACATCCAGGCAGCCAACAAACACATCAGAAAGATGCAGATCAAAACAATGACGAGTTATCATCTCACACCAGCAATAACAGCAAAGATAAAAAAAAAAAAAAGCAGAGGACAACAAATGCTGGCGAGAATGCAGAAAGATTGCGACCCTCCTACATTGTTGGTGTGAATGCAAAATGGTCCAACCACTCTGGAAAGCAATATGGTGCTTCCTCAGGAAGCTGGAAATAGAAATACC
>NW_006408644.1:553471-562756 GCF_000296735.1 Chrysochloris asiatica | reverse complement strand
ATGCTGATCACGGGTATGTATGGGATGAGAGATGGTGAGGGAAGGGAAGAAAGAGCGTAGGGTATGGAATAGACACAGCAGAGCCTGGCAGTGGGGTAGGCAGTTGGCAACACACAAGAAAGGGGAGGGGAAAAAGAAGAACAAGGAGGACGGGAGAACAGTTGGGCAGGTTCACATGGGCTAAGTGAGACAGAGTTAAATGACGAGGTATGCACAACCCTGGAATAACAGGGTTTCAGGATACAGGGATTGAGGCATGGCTTGAAAGGGGAAAAGAGGGGAATAACCTTAGGATACTTGGCCATCTTTTGAATCTTGGTCTCCCTTGTCTACCACTGTGAATAGACACTTGAGGAGGGGAGGGGGGCAGCCAGAAGCATCAGAAAAGAAAACATGTGGGCCCAGATCCAGGCTATAACTAACTGGAATACCTTGGGGGTGGGGGCAGGACACTGCCGAGACACAACATGGTGGGGGGACTATGATGGCATGGACAGATGGAGTGGCTGGGGACAGGGGACTCAAGGAGGGAGAGGAGCTGTTTGCTGACAGCCAGGGGAGTGGGGGGGGGGGGCGGGCCTGTGGGGTGTATCCTTTGGTTATTTGATGAGACGTGAAGGGGGTTTTAATCACTGCAATGAAATGAAATACGATAGGATGAATGTGAAAATGAAGTGGAACAGAGGCAAATAATGATGTCTGCAAAACCTTGGAACAACAGCGCTCTGGGATACAGAGATTGAGACATGGTTTGAATGGGGAAATGGGGGGAAATAATGTTAAGATGCTTGGCTGTCTGTTGAATCTTGGTTCCCCTAGCATACAGCTATAAAATAGATAAGGCAGAGGGAGAGAAAGGAATAACCAGAAGTACCACCATAGAAAGCTTGTAAGTCTGTCCTCTGCCTATAACTGATTGGAATACCTAAAAGGGGGATACAATGTGCCCAGTGAAGAAGGCTTCCTGTGGAGCCTCTGCATTACACACAGACCACAGGTAGAATCCTGAACAGCATCCAGAACCTTCTGAGGGGAAAGGTCCACTTGAAAGGACAAGTAGAACAGCCTGGAGTGACCAGAATAACAGAAGATAACATCCTGAAAGAAAGACTGACAAGATAAATACAAAAGAATATAGGCAGGCTGACTGATAACTACCCGAACAACGAGTGGCTCACCCAGGAGACATCAAGGCAAGTGGTCTGGTCCCTCTCAAGGCAAATCCTCTTCTAAGACTAAGGCTCAATGGGAATGCATGCTCTAATTGGTGACCACGTTCGTCACCCATAAGGGGAAGAGAGGGAAAACCAGCAATGAAGATGCAAGCCAAGCCCTACAACTCTCAATAGACTCCCGTGAACCCAGATAGAGACCTAGTTGTCCAGCAGTGTGCCAAGTCCAAGGGACTCTTGGACCCAGAGTCAGTGACATAGCCACAGAGGACTAGAGTGGAGAGTTAAGTGTCCAGCTGATAAGAAGAGAGGACACATGCATAAGTACACCCACACTTGCAGAATATACCTACTTGACCTGGCCTCAATGGCTGGAGGATCAGTGCTCAAACAGAAGTAGAAAGAAGAGGGAAAAAAGAATAATCTGATACAATTTGACGTACTTGACCCATACCTATGGAAGCAATAGCTCAAAAGAGTGAACAAATCTTCACAGCAAGGATCATTCCCACATCCTCCACACATGGACAGGGATGGGCAACTTGACCATTGGCTACAAAGGTAAGAAGTGACTGGCTTACAAGCTTTCAAGAAGGAACCTAGATCCAGAGGGCATGGAGGAAGGTAGAATCTCCACTGAGTAGTATCCATTCTGCTTATTCAGGGCTAATGAAAGGAGATGCGGATAGGTCTTCTGCTATACAATAGCAAATCATTGTTATCAGGACTGATTGTAAGGGCTGAAAATGTAAAGGTGGAAGTTTTAAGGCAAAGGGAAGGGAGTGATTAACCTTGCAGTCTAGGAGCAGAGGTCCCTGGGAACATCAAAGGAGAAGAGCAGAGTACGGAACCCTACCCAGAGAAGTAGTGATGCTAGGGATGGAGGCAGAGGCGATGACATGGGGAGATGGAGTGGCTGGAGACTTTGGGTCTGGAGAGAGAGAGGAGCGGTGTGTGGATGACTGGGGGACAGGCTTGCATGGTATACACTTTGGTTGATCGATGATGCATGGGAGGGATTGTAACCATGGCAAGGAAACAATATACAACAGGATCAATGTGAAGCTGATGTCCTCCCATGTAACCTATCACATAATTCACAATAAAGCATTAACAAACAAAAACAAACAAAAAATCAGAAATCACAAGTGCTGGTTAGAATATGGTGATATTGGAACTCTTATACATTGCTGGTGAGACTATAAAATGTACAAACACTATGGAAAACAGTATGACTCTTCCTAAAAAAAGTAGATATAGAAATGGCATACAATCAAGCAATTCCACTCTTAGGTATATATACTAGAGAAATATGAGCTGTGACATGAATAGGCATACACACACCCATGTTCTCTGCAGCGTTATTCACAATAGCAAAAAGATGGAAACAATCAAACTGTCTATCAACAGATGAGTGGAAAACAAATTGTGGCACATACATACAATGAAATACTACACAACAATAAAGAATAATGATAGCTCCATATAATATAACATGGGTGAACCTAGAGAGCACTGTTGTTATTGTGTACTGTCAAGTCAGTTCCAACTCATAATAACACTGTAAAGGGTTTCCGAGGATGTACATCTTTATGGGTGCAAAAATCAATCACAAAAGGGTAAATATTTTATGAAGCCACTGTTATAAAAAGTCAAGAAGAGATTTTTACACAGAAAGAAATATTCTTTGATTGTTTCCAGGGATGGGAGAGGGAAAATCACTAACTGGATATTTGTTGTTTTTGTTAAGTGCTGACAAATAGGTTCCGCTTCATAGCATCCTTGCATAGAGTTTCCAAGGAGCAGCTGGTGGGTTTGAACTGTCGATATTGTGATTAGCAGTCCAGTGCTTATCATACAGCACCACACCAAGACATGTATTAATTCAGGTGAAGGGAATGGCAATACACAATATAGGAAAAGTCAGCACAATGTGGACAAGGCAAAGGAAACACAGAGAGGCATGCAAGAATTGGTGTTGCTGTGTGTCGTCAAGTCAGTTCTGACTCAGAACGACCCAGTATAGGGTTTCCAAGGAGCGACAGGTAGGTTTGAACTTCCAATTTTGTGGCTAGCAGTCCAGTGCTTATCCTACAGCTCCATCCAGGACAATTATACTAAATTCTATAGCACAGAACCCTGTAACAACAATAAAGTTGCTGTTGTTAAGTGCCGTTGAGTCAGTTCCAACTCATAGTGACCCTGCATAGGATTTCTGAGGCTGTAGATCTTTGAGGAAGCAGAAAGTCTCATCTTTCTCTCATGAAGTAGCTGATAGATTCTAACTGCTGACCTTGTGGTTTGCAGTCCAGTGCTAATCGAACAGTGCCACTACAATCCCCACCATAACAAACAATAATTTGTGAGTGGATAAAAAAGGTAGAAATGTATGCTAAATAGATGTGAGAGGTCAGTCAGAGTACACTCATATTTACAGGTATGGTTGGTGATATTTCTACACATTTATTTATAAGTACTACATGTATATTCATATAAATAAAAGAACACATAGGGAGGCAGTTATGGAAACTTCTTAGACATGACCAAACAAACATTTTGAAGGACTGAGCTACATGGCTTAAAGCTAAGAGCCATACTCTCTGGGGAACATCTAGGTCAACTGAGACACATAGTTCATAATGATAATGTTCTACTTCCTAGTTTGGTGAGTAGTGTCTGGGGTCTTAAAAGCTTCTGAGCAACCCGTCTAAGAAACAACTGTTGGATTCTTTCTACCTGGAGCAAAGGAGAATGAAAAAAGACTCAAGAAAGCAATTTGTCCAAATGACTTATGGTTCACATGAACCACAAATACTTCTAACCTAAGACCAGAAGAACTAGATGATACCTGGCTATCACTACCAACTACTCTGATCAGGATTACAATAGAAGATCGAGGTTAGAGCGCCTGAAAAATGTAGACTAAAATTCAAAATTCATTTTTTAAAAAAGTAACTATATTGGTGTGACAGAGACTGGAAGTCTCCCTGAGACTATTTCCCTAAGAAAATCTTCTAACTTAGAACTGAAGCCACTTCCAGAGAATGCCTTTCAGCTAAATAAAGAACTGGCTTGTAAAATAAACAATAGCCCACCCCCTGAGGAATGTGCACCTTAGAGAAATCAACATATAAGAAACTAAAATGATACCATCTTCCAAAAGCAAACTTGAGAAGGTATAGGAAGGCAGGGAAATGGGACATATGGAAATGGGAACCCAACATGAAAATGGAGAGAGTGCTGACACATTGCAAGGACCACAACCAATACCAGACAACAATTTGTGTATGAACTATTGAATGACGAATGAATGGCTATGCAAACTTTCACTTAAAGTACAATAAACTTTTTTTGAAAAAAGTAATAGAATCTCTCTGTGTTTCTATTCAATACTATTTCCCTGGCATCTAGAAGAGTTCCTGGCACATAACGAAAGCAGAAAAAAATAAATGCTGAAAAAAAATTAATGAAAGAATGATGTCAAATATAGTAACCGTTGATAGCTGGATTGTTAAGGATTCAAAACTTAAAATTGGAGAGCTAGAGACATTTGTGCACAGAAGTCATTAAATAATTTAAGTGTTTGTTGTCTTTTTAATTATAAATAAACATAATTATGTAATTATTCCCCATATAATATAGAAATTAAAGAACACTTGATTACATATTGAGTTAACACCCTTAATAGCTGGTAGTTAGAAAATGAGTACGTTTGTGACTCAGTCATTCAGTTCAGAAGATGCTGTGCTGATATGACCATCTGATGCTTTTGTCTATATCTAAGTAGTATATAAATTAATATGTACTCATTATTAAAATGCCATATAGCAAGGAGGTTATCTATTTGTTCCCTTGCCTCTTGGAAATTTCTACTGGATTTCAACCTGTGTATCCTGCTTTTAACTGTTTATATAGTGATAAATATAATGCATATTTACCACTTTACTAGCCATCTAATTAGTGTTCAGTAAATATGAGGGGCCTTCAAAAAGTTTGTGGAAAACATGGAATTAAAAGATAATGGGATTTTCCATGAACATGTTGAAGTTACCTCCTATTTGATGAATAAATAAAATCTATAAAAACATGAATGTGATAATGACTTAAATGTTTACCTCAACTTGATCTTCTCTAGCTGGAGAATTCTGGAGACCTGGTGTGGCACTGCAGGTTAATGCACTGGACTGCAAGGTTGGTTTGAATTGCAAGGTCGGTGATTCAAGTTCACCAGCCACTCCTCAAAAACCCTATACATGGTAACTATGAGTCAGAACCGATTTGATGGCGCTTAACAACAACAACAGATTGAGAACTTGGTCAAAACTTTTAGTTTATGTATTATAAACACAAAAAAACTGATCAGTGCTTTTCTGGAACTGGGGATAAGATTGCCAAATAAATACTAGCAGCCATGAGGAAACTTTTTGGGGTGATGAAAAATTTAACGGTATTATGGTGAGGTAACAGCATTCTATAGAGTTACTAAACATTTTTAATTTTACACTATTAATGGATGTATGTTATGGCATGCAAACTATATCTCAATAAAGCTGTTTTTAAAAGGTTGATGTGGCAGGTCCAGATATCTCAAGTACTTCAAATGTCAATATTTAACAATAAAAAGAAATAAGAGAAAAAGATATTCTTTTACCTTTGATATTGATTTAGAATAAATATTATATAGAGTAACAATGTCTCCTTTGCAGAATAGACCTTACAAATGGAAACCTTCATTATAGTATTCGATTATTGCATGCAAACACATAAGAATTCTGAATTGACTTCACAAAACTATTTTTGTCTATTTTGATGCTACAATATATAGTCACATTTGAATGTTTTTAAGTAAACATATTAGCACTTTGTCTTAGGCAGAGTTTTCTAGAGAACTCAAACCAGAGAAGCTTTATTTATATCAAGGAAATAAACCAGAAAGGTTTATATCAAGGAAATGGTTCACACAGTTGTAAAAGTGGGCAAGTCGCAAGTCTGTAGGTCAGATGCCAGGCTGGAGGCTTCTCTTGACTCATGAAGCTTCAGGAACTGACAATCCCAAGATCAGCAAGTCGGATTGTAAACTTCTGGCTAAAGAGATGACTGACTGAATCCAAGATCACCAGGTAAAATGGCAGGTTACTGACAACTCTTGAGTACTGGCAGGCAATACAACAGGTCAAATGATAAACCGAATGTTCCTGCTTATCCTGTTCCAGCAAAAAAGTTGGCACAAATGTACAATATATTGGAGGCAGGCCACATCCCTGAGGAAACTTCTTTTCAAATGATTTGCAACTCATAGTAGATCTCATCCTGTGAGATTAGTACATCTTAACTGTCAAACCACTGAGAATCCTGGCCTAGTCCCAATGAAAAAACCTTAACTATTATACCTTTCAAGCCCAAATATGTGTCATTTGATTTATTTATTAGAAAATTATACTTTCTCTCATATAATTAATTAAAATTAAATAGCATTTCAAATCCTTGGGTGATACAAAATGTTAAGCACTCAACTATTAGCAGTTCAAACACATGTGGAGGTGACTCAGAAGATGGCCCTGGTGATCTAATTCTCAAAGGACACAAGACTGAAAACCCTTTGGAGTAGTGATACTCTGCATACATGACTTGGAATCAATTTGACACCAGCCAACAACAGCAACAATTTAAAACTACAAGAATAAAGGCACAGGTAGTAGCTCACAATACCAACAGAGAGGGAAGGAGTCTTTACATCAAGTATCAATGCTGTCCCTTCTGTATACCAGGTAGATAGGGATTAATTTTTTTTAATACAATACAATTTAGACATTGGCTACCTAAAATGAGGGGGCAATAAAGGCACGAATGACTGACTTACAAGGTTTCAAGAGGAAGTTTAGTTTAAGAGTGTGGGGGAAGATAGAGTCCCCACTGAATAGTTTTCATTTTGTCTAGATGGGTCTGGTAAAAAGAGATGGGCTAAGATTCTTATGATTCAATAGTGAGTAATTGTTATCATGACTAATTGTGACTATCACAATTGAAAAGGTAGAAGTTTTGTAACAAAAATGGGGGAGTAGTTAATCTTATAGTCCAGAAACAGAGGACCCTAGGACCATCAAAGGAGAAGAGCACAAGAGGAAAGCAGGAACTTATCCAGAGAAGCAGCGACACCAGAGATGGAGGCAGAGATGGGGACATGGAGAGAGGGAGCAACTGTGGACTCTAGATTCATGGAAAGAGAGGGACTGAGAGGTGGTGGTCAGGTCACAGGCTTGCAGAATGTGCCCTTTTGTGGTTTAAATGATTATATATGCCTGGGTGTTCAAAAGAAATTTTTTAAAAAAGCTAAAATAAATAGAGAAAAATACTGTTAACTGATAGTACATGGACGGGATTATAATCATTGTAATGAAGCAAAGTATATGATTTGCTGAATGTGAAACTAGTGATCTGCCCTGTAAACTTTAACTTAATTCACAATAAAAGCTTAAAAATAAAATAAAGGTCCATATTTTATGAATATCTAAAATGTAAAATATGATTAATTTTTTTTAATACAATAGTAATCTAAAATGATTTTTGCATTTAAATTATTACTACACAATGTGTAAAACTTACAAAATGGCTATTTTTATACTCCCAAGAGGATCTACTAAATAAATTGAAATGAAAGGAGTTCAATAGTAGTAATACATACATTAAAAATTATTATTGAAAACCATTGGTCAACAGCAATGGTTTTTGTTTTGTGTTTTACGTTTTTATTTTGAATTGAATGATCATTTACATGGGAGAACATCAGCTTACATTCATCCTACCGTATTTCGTTCGTTTCATTACAATGATTACAATGCCCTGCAAGCATCATCATTCAATAGCATTTGCTTCCATTCCATCTGTTTCTTTCTTTCTTTTTTTTTTTTTTTTTTAAGTACGCCGAAGCACTCAGGAATATATAACAATTCAAACCACTCAGGAATATATAACCAAAGTGTACACACCACAAGCCTGCGCCCCGGCAGTCAGCACATAGGCCCTCTCCCTCCCTGAGTCCAGAGTCCCCAGTGGCTCCATCTCTCCACGTCCTCCATGGTCTCTGCCTCCATCTTGGCTGCACAGTCATATAAACAATAGGGAGTGGTGGGGAGTGTGGTAAATTGTAAAAATCGTATCTTGCCTGAAACAGAAAACTGCTCCTCAGATTTTACTAATCGCTTTGGTAACGTAGTGGTTACAAGTCGGGCTGCTAACCTCAAGGTCAGCAGTTCAAAACTACCAACTGTTCTCTGTGAGAAAGATGAGACTTTCTACTCCCGTGAAGATTTACAACCTCAGAAACCCTATACAAGGTCTCTATGAGTCGAAACCGACTCCACGGCACACTACCACCACCACTCTAAAGGAGTTCTGGTTTAGGTTAAGCACTGGACAGCAAGGTCGGTTTGAATCGCAAGGTCGGCAGTTTAAACTCACCAGCCACTCCTTCAAAACCCTATACAGGGTCTCTATGAGTCAGAACTACCTGGATGGCACTTAAACGACAACAATCATAAAGAAGTACAAGCTCCACATTAGCAGAATTGATTTTTTTTTAATTGCTGAAAATCAAGTTGTGCCTGCAAAATTTATTGATTTTAAAATGTGTAATTGATTTTAAGAGAGGTTTAATACTTTTTAGAACCAACAAAACATATTGCAGGCTATATTTATCTACTTGTTTGCAACGTCTGGTCATTAGCATCATGACCAATACTTTAAAATTGTTCAAATGTCAATAACACTTTGTTTCTCGTGTTTCTCATTGCCAATCATTCTTAAAATGCGTACAATTTATATTTTTAAAAGTCATAAGACAAAGGTCTTAAGTAAATGCATCTATATCTGTGACATATTTGCATTTGGCAGTGGAAAGCCTAGCCCCATTAATAGCTACCACCTATTTTATGAAATTAAAAGTTACCATGTGTTTTATTTAATTCTAATAATAATAATAATAATGAAGTTGCACTTACTTAATGTTGTTGTTGTTGTTGTTGTTATGTGCCGTGGAGTCGGAACCGACCCATAGCGACCCTGTACAGGGTTTCCGAGGGTGTAAATCTTTACGGGAGTAGAAAGCCTCATCTTT
>NW_006408644.1:540546-552846 GCF_000296735.1 Chrysochloris asiatica | reverse complement strand
ACTACTTGCAAAATCAATCTGGATATAAAATAATATTTGGTAATTTATGGAGAATACAAAAAATTGCTTACTTGTAAGGAAAACATGAAAATTATCACTGAACAGTTATAGAGAAAAAAATGATTCACACTTCAACAGTTTTTTTTTTTTTTCTAGTGGTGTGGTAGTTGTTAGTTTCTTTTATTTACATTAATGAGGCATATTCAATTCTCTCTCCCACTCAAAAAAAAAAAAGAAAAAATATACACCATTGTGATTACTTGAAGCATATATAGTAATTAGATAGAAAATGTGCACAGAATATTTATAGAGCACTCACTTGGTCATGTGTTATGAATAGTACTGTTTCTTAAGTGACGTCGAGTCAGTTGCAATTCATAACTTGTCATAGACCAGGTTTTCTAGAGAAGCAAAACCAGTGAAACGTATGTCCGTATATATATAGAGAGAGAAATTTAATTTCAAGGAAATGGTTTACAATTGTAGAATCCCAGGTTCCCAGTGGAAGAGAGAGAGAGTCCCTCCTGTATGACCATTATATTGGGAGCAGACCCCACTTCCAACTACACATACCTTTAATTGATTGCGCATAGCCACATATCAGAGTTAACTATGCCTGCATTAGATTCCATCACCATGGGAATAAGCACATCTTAACTGTCAAACCATTAGAAATCCTGGTCTAGTCAAGTAGACACAAAACCCTAACCATTACAATCCACCCACCTTTGTCAATTTGAAACCTAGACACTATATGCATAATCTCTAAATAAAGAAAATTGTAAAGTCATACTTGCATCTAACATGATACACCCCAAACATATACAACTTAAAATACACTTGACCCATTTTCATCTTAAATGTCACAAATCAACAACAACAAAAAATATTTGATGCACACATGCAAAGCAAAGTAAAAAAATACATATTCAAATGTATTTTTGTCCAAAGCACACTTTCTGCAAGCCAGACTCCTGCCCATAGGCACACAGCCTTATCCAGTCCGTGGGCCTAAAGTCCATAGCTGTTCTATCTTTCCATGCCACCGCTATGCTGCTGTCTATGTTCCCACCGCTTTTCCAGGCAGGGATCCCACACTCCACTCATGCTTCCTTAAAGATGACCCTGGGATGTCTGTTTCTGAAACGGAAGATAACTACTCCCCTCTTTTAGTTACACATCTTGTGCAACTACAGTTTTGATAATCACAATGAATCCTACTAACAATTACTCACAATTGAAAATTTAAAATCCTATCAGCATCATCCCCCAAACCCTTTCACCTGTACCATCTGTAAAAGAGGAAAACTAGTCAGTAGGGATTCTCCTTTGTCCCTTCATTCAAACAAGGACACCCATGAAAGCTTGTACGCCAGATCCTTAATGCCTTTATAGCCCTCTCATTTTTGATAACCAATGTCTAAATATCTTGGTAGCGTAGTGGTTACGAATCAGACTGCTATCCTCAGGGTCAACGGTTCAAAACTACCAGCTGTTCCGCGGAAGAAAGATGAAGCTTTCTGCTCCAGTAAAGATTTACAGCCTTAGAAACCCTGTACAGGGCGCCTATGAGTCGGAACCGACTCCACAGCATATAACAACAAAAACATCATCAACCCAGTACACGGAGGAGACAAGCATGTTCCTTGTTACAAAGAATCTTCCATTCCAGTTGGAATTTTTGAGCAATTGCATCCACAAACAAAAGCCCAGTTCATCAAATTGTAGCAATTGACATTTGCTCAGAGTATCAAACATCTTTATCTTCATCTGGTCAGGTTCTGGTCATCTCAGCCCTAGCCATTCAAGCTACATAAAATGGGTACCAGCTGCAAGTTTGGGAGTTCACACACACCTCTCTACTTCCAAACAGCTGGCACCTTCACTCTCAGCCTTAGCACTTATGGGCTAGGTCAGTGCCCATGAGCTCAGGAGTTTACCCAACTCCCTAAACTTCAGATTAGAGAGCCTTTCCTCTATCTTATCTCAAGGTCAACAGAACATATCCAAACTCAGCATGGGTCGTCATTGCTGCATTTCCACCAGTTCCACACACGTGTAGACCCAGGTGGTCACCAATGAGCATATGGCTCTCTGATTCCCTTTAACTTTCAGTCATAAAAGGGAATTTTCTCTGATGGGCCAACTTCCCTTGCCTTGATGCCTCTGAAACTGAAAATACCAAACTGTCTGCTTCTTTTTTGGCTTTGTTTTCTTTCAACCATGAATCTCCTGTTCTCCCAATAGTTCTGGGTTTATCTACCTTTCCTTTCAAATGCAAATGTCCCAACTCTGAAGGTTCTGGGTGGAACTCAGGATTCCACATAAAGTCCCACACTCTTCAAAGGTTTAAAGCAAAAAACTTATTTTTTCAGGGTAAACTCTAACTACTGTTTTAGCAAATTAAATCATGTGTAGGCTGAAGGTGGGCTTACAAGTTCTGTGTAATGATAATTTCCAATATTCATTTCTATCTCAAATATATGTCAGTTTTGTATTAATAGGCAAGAGAAACCAATATCCAAAAGGCAGTCAAATACATATACCTCTTAAAACACTCAAGTTCAATCTGCTCTTCTCCTTTAGACTAACCCCATTCATATGCATATGGCCTTGGGCCTCTGGCAGAGTGGATTCCAGTAGGCCCTGGCCCCAGATCATCCATCCCTATAAATCAGACTGGCATTGGCTCCAGGCAATTCCAGGAACTGCCGCCCTTCTCTGATTTTGTATTTTATCCCATGCCCCTTCTTTCTTTCTTTTACAAAACCTCATAATTTCATAGGTCTGGATCTACCACAATGAATCCTGCTCACAGTGCCAACTGCTTAAACCAAGCAAGGACCATGTCAACTTCCTCTGAATCTACAAGAGGGAAAGAGGACCAAACTCAAAATCAGTCCAAGGCTGATTCCTATGAAATGGAGGTCAGACATGCCTCCAACCTATATCAGTGCCTTTAAAATTAGTAAGACTTGAGAACTTATTTAAAAAACTCGTCCTGTGATTTTGTTTTTCTAGAACTCCATTCCTGGTACCACATGTCTTAGGCCAGGTTTTCTACAGAAGCAAACACAGTGAAACATATACATGCATATATAGGGAGAGGAAGTTATTATAAAGGAAATGCTTTACAGTTGTAGAGTCCTAGGTCTCCAGAGGAAGCAAAAGAGAGAGTCCCACTCACATGTCCATTATATTGGGAGAAAGCCACACCCCCAAGGAAGCATCCCTTTAATTGATGGGTGGCTCATAGTCACTCATCAGAATTAACTATGTATGTATCAGGTTCCATCACCATGGGAATTGCCTCAATCATTTCAAGTGAGTGAAAATCTATATAATATTAAAGAGAAAGTATGAGTTGCCTGTAAGTTACAAATTTGTATCCCAAGGGCTTATTGTATAAAAGAGATTTAAAAAGCAAGTGGAGGAGAGGTGGGATAAGATATATGCTAAGACACATGGAGAACTACAAGGAACCAAAAAGGAGAAGTTGAAGAAACAAGGACCTTCCTCCAGATCCAACAGAGAAAGCTCTCCCCTTAGAGGTGCCACCATGAATTTGTACTGCTAGACATCTAAGCTGTGAGAAAATTAATTTCTCTTTGTCAAAGCCACCCATTTGTGACATTTCTGTTACAGCAGCACTAGATAACTTAGACAGCCATGTGAGCATGTTCAAGGTTGTTTTATATTGGCCAAATTGCAACCACTGTAGGTAGCAGCATTTGTTACTAACCAGGTTTATCTATCCTTTGAATTCAAATTGCATAGCAGAACACAATTATGTAGGATTTTTGGCAAATATTTTATACTTTTCTACTGCATGAGAAATAGTACTAAACATGTCAAAATAACAATTTGGGAAGAAAGATATAATTTGAAACAGAATGAAAAGCTTTTGATCTATATTCTTTGCATTTTTGTATTAAGTTAAAAGGAAGGAAATGATGAAATTTTGTACAGTTCTCAGCATGTCATAACCAGCATGGCACATTTGAAATGTGATCTTTGTTTTAGCTTGGCCATCCAGAGAAATAGACATGAATAAGAGATGTCTTTATACAGTGTGTGCTATTTAATACAGACACCTCCAGACAAAGGCTTTTTCAAACAAATCCATAAAAGGATTTGTATTCCAAAGGTTTTGCGTTGCTTAGAATTTGTGTTGTTATTGTTAAGTGTTGTTGAGTCAGTTCTGGCTCATAGAGACCCTGTATAGGGTTTCCAAGAAGCAGCTAGTAGGTTTGAACAACTGACCTTTTGTTTAGAAGTCCAGTGCTGATCCTACAGTGTAACACCAGGACGCTAGAATCTGTGTTGGGATTAACAAAATAAGGTACACAGGTCCTGACAGAGACTTGAGGGAATTGACAAAATTGCTTTACTAGGACATCTACAGCCTTTTATTTTTTTATCCCCCAAAGACCATAACCAGCCAATTTATTTAAAACACACACATTTAATTTTGAGTTGCAATTATGATGGCACCCTCCAAATCTGCTGATTTGTCAGTAACTTGCTTTTTAACCCCCATTTAGAACTGTGAAATCATTTTGCAAATCATTATGTGTAAGTTTCATCATTATACTTAGAAACAGATTTTGTATACCTAACAAGATCCAGTTTACATTTTTGTAATACAGAGACATGGAAACAATATACATATTTGGACCACTATTCTTAAACTTAATTGAGTGATCTTTGTTAAAGTAAGAGCATGTTCCCAGGTCCTAGCATTTAATTTCATGGAAACCATCCCCCAAACCAAATTATTGACAAGATAAAAATGTGAATTTGTCAGAATGACTTACGACTGCAGATACATTGCAGCAAGAAAACTTCCCTGACCAGAACTACTCCTAATCCTAATACATCTAAAGCGTGCCAATTTTCCATAAACTTCAGTCACTGAAATGAAGTCTTGACTTTAATGTCCTGTGATCATGTGACTCCACTGGGATGCTGTTAAAAGGCTGGATTTCTAGGTCTTATCTCAGACAAGCTGCTCCTCAGAAACCCTGAATAGATAGGATCACTATGAGTCAGAACCGGTTCGATGGCTCTTAGCAACAATAACATCTCAGACCTACTGAATTGGAATCTCCAAGGGAGGAATGTGAGCTTTAAAATTTTAAAACAAGATGTTTGGAAAACATTGTTACTGCACAAATGAGACTGCTTCAACAGAAAACTACATGATAATTGGGGATGAGGGCATGTAATCTATTGTCCCAGCTGATAAACTTCGAGAGGGAAGCTAAAACAGTATTTAAAATTATGCTGGAACAACAGACACAAATGGGATCATTCTGGGCAACCTAGGATCATTTGTCAGCTTAATAACACATCACACTTGGATATTACATGTATTTCCATTTTCAAAGCACTTTCAGTTGGAATCTTTTGGCCTGATCCATTCTGCTATACTACAGATTCAACTAACCATTTTAATCAACAGTTAGCATCTGAGGAAAAAGGATTCACTAGAAGACATAAATTCTCTTCTTACACAACAAAGATTAGTTCCTGAGACTATAGAATAGGGTGCTTTAAACTCAAGCATCATAGCTGTTCTAGAGAAAACTCTTGCTGTCTCCAGAGGTTTGAGAATGATCCACAGGTGTAGTTGGTTTGAGGAAACAGATGTGTTCTTGAAGAGCTGTGTGCAGATTGAATTTTTGTTAATTGAATCTTATTTAGAATTCATTTTATGAGAGCTAGCTATGTAAAGTAGCCCTTTGGTGAATTCTTTTGTGAAATGAATATTTGCTCCTTAATTTATCTTTTTTTGTAAATACAAAATTTCATATGTGGCAGTATCTTAATGTGATATACCAATTCTAAGCTTATGTTGGAAGTGTAGTATGCTCAGAGCTCTTGTAAAAATGCAATTCACTTTTCTATAATTAAAGGAACTGCTGTTTATAAATAACTGAATATATCCTATATGCACTGGTATGTTTAAAAACAGAAATAACCTAGAATCACGAACTTGAAGAACAGTAAGAATTTGGTCCTAATAATCAGTATGTTCAGTCAGCATTGATTAATAGAATGTTAATAGAACATATTCAAATAATGTTGCATTGATGTTTCAGCTTTTATAAGTCTACATATATACTATTTTTAAAACATGTTCTGTCAGATTTTAGGCCCCAGGACTCCTCTTTTGTTGCTGTTGTTTAGTGCCATCGAGTCGATTCCAACTCTTAGTGATGTAACCCTGTATAGGGTTTCCAAGAAGCAGCTGGTGAGCTTGAACCTCCAACTTTGCAGTTCAAACGGCTTTGCAGTCTGGCTCATTAACACACAGAGCAACACCAGAACTATGCAAGTGGGACCTAAAACATGAGAGTCCTGACTCTAGATAGACTTCTTATAATTAAACCAAGTTTCTCAAAATTGCCTGTTATTAGAAACATTTCAGCACTGTTAAGTGATGACAGTGTTGTTAAGTGATGACAAGTTGGTTTTAGACCCCACTGTGGCGCTATGGGTTAATGCGCTGGACTGTAATGTCCACTTGACCCACAAGGTCAGCAGTTCAAGCTCACCAGCCACTCTTTGGAAACCCTATACAGGGTCGCTATGGGTCTGAACTGAAGGAATTGGCAAAGAACAAGGTGCCAGGAATTGATGAAATAAAAATTGAAATCTTTCAAGAAAGTGAGGAGGCACAGAAGGCACTCACTCATCTCTGCCAAGAAATTTGGAAGACAACTATCTGGCCCACTAATTGGAAGAGATCCGTATTTGAGCCCATTCCAAAGAGAGGTGACGCAACGGAATGCGGAAATCATCGGACAATCTCTTTGAGAGTAAAGTTTTACTAAAAGTAATACAAAAACAGTTGCAAGCATATATTGACAGAGAACTTCCAGAGGTTCAAGCTGGATTCAGAAGAGGCCATGGAACGAGTGATATCATTGCTGATGTCCGATAGATCTTGGCTGAGAGCAGAGAATATCACAACGATGTTTACCTGTGCTTTATTGATTTTGCAAAGGCTTTCAATTGTGTGGATCATGACAAGCTATGGACAACATTGTGAACATGAGTATTCCTGAACACTTAATTGTGCTCATGAGGAATCTGTACCTGGGCCAAAAAGCAGTTGTTCGAACAGAACATGGTGAACTTGAATGGTTTAAAATGAAAATAGGTGTGCGACAAGGTTGTATTCTTTCACCATACTTATTCAACCTCTATGCTGAGCAAATAATCTGTAAAACTGGGTTCTATGAAGAAAAAAGTGGCATCAGGATTGGAGGAAAACTCATTAACAATCTGCGATATGCAGATAATACAACCTTGCTTGCTGAAAGTGAAGAGGACTTAAAATACTTACTGATGAAGATCAAAAAGCACAGCCTTCTGTATGGATTACATCTCAATGTAAAGAAAACAAAAATTCTCACCACTGGACCAATAAAAAAAAAAAAAAAGAAAACATTATTTTCAAAAAAGAAAAGATTGAAGTTGTCAAGGACTTCATTCTTCTTGGATCAACTATCAACACTCATGGAAGCAGCAGACAAGAAATCAAACGACATAATGCTATAGGCAAATCTGCTGAACAAGACATTTTTAAAGTGTTGAAGAGCAAAGATATCAGCTTGAGGACTAAGGTGCGCCTGACCCAAGTCATGGTATTTTCAATACCCTCATATGCCTGTGAAAGATGGACAGTGAGTAAAGAAGACTGTAGAAGAATTGATGCTTTTGAGTTATGGTGTTGGAGGAGAATATTGAAAGTGCCATGGGCTGCCAAAAGAACCAACAGATCTGTGTTAGAAGAAGTGCAGCCAGAATGCTCTTTGGAGGCCTGGATGGCCAGACTTCGTCTCTCATACTTTGGACATATTGTCAGGAGGAACCAGTCACTGGAGAAGGATATCATGTTTGGTAAGATGGAGGGTCAGAGAAAAAGAGGAAGCCCCTCAGCGAGATGGATTGGCAAAGTGGCAGCATCAATGGGTTCAAGTGTGGCAACAATTGTGAAGTTGGCCCAGAATCAGGCTGTGTTTTAGTCTGTTGTGCATAAATCGCTATGAGTCGGCACCGACTCGATGGCACCTAACAATAACAAAATGGGTCTGAACCAACTCGATGACACAATAGACACTATGAAAAGCAATTGTGCTGAAAATACAGACCTTTGTAAATAAAAACTTTGTTTTCTTCTTGCTGTTTAAAGTACTATAGTACCCTATCTTGGTGCATCCCTAGATTTGGAAATATTTCTACCTTTCAATAAAACTCTTTGCTTTTGTTTACAATAATAAATGAGGCTGATGCTTCACTAAGACAGTAAGTGAATTTACATGGAACCACATCTGACTAGAAAGAAGTAGCCATGTGTTGTTTGTTATGGGTCTGACAGGTAAACCTTTTGGGAGAGTCAACCTCTTCTTGTCTAAACGAGCCCATAGTCCACAAGCATACCAGGCTTCCTTTAAAAGATATTTAAGAAAATGAAAAAGGTAATAAATTTTTATTATGCAGTAGATTCTAATTTGGTGGTGGTGTGCCATGGAGTTGCTTCTGATTCATAGCGACCCTGCATGGGTTTTCCAAGGCTGAAAATCTTACAGAAGCAGAAAGGTTCATCTTTCTCCCAAAGAATGGCTGGTAGTTTCAAACAGCTGACCTTGAAATTAACAGCCTCATGATCACTAAACTACCAGATTCTAATTTAGTCATTAAAAAAAAAAATCAACAACACTCAAACCTTCATATTCAAAATATATTTAAAGACCAGGTATCATAAATCAGCAATGAATAACCTCTTAAGAAACTATTTTGTGAGATCTGCAAAAGAGTAATTTGTTTCAAACATTTCTCAGCTCCTGTTAAGTCATAATTAAAGATCTTGATCTTAAGTATTCCCTAGGAGCCACTTCCCACTCATCACTTAACTGATCTTATGGTCCATTCCCACCTACTTTACTCACTGCATGGGCTTTTCCTACTTCTTTTCAGACATTCCTTCTGATCCTTCACAATTCCTATGTTTTATTGCTTTCACTGCTAGAGGAATAATGCCTCTTTTGTCCCAGTCAATTACTGAAGGAGCAAGTCAACTGAGGATTTGGAAGTCAGGGTATATAGATTTTTTCCTATATTTTCCTATAACCTCTGACTGGTATTTTACCAGTGATAAAAACTGTTGCTCTCAAGTTGACTATGACACTTAGTGACCCCTTAGGACAGAGTAGAAATGTCCCAGAGTTTCCAAGACTGTAATCTTTGCAGGGAGTCCTGGTGTGGTGCTATAGGATATTCACTAGATTGTTAACTGCAAGGTTGGAGGTTCAAACTCACCAGCTGTTCCTTGGAAACACTATACAGGGTTACTATGAGTCAGAATTGACTCTATGGCACTCAGCAACAATAAACAGTAATCTTTATAGAGGTCTGGCACTATAGGATAAGCACTAGACTGCTAACCACAAGGTTGGAGGTTCAAACCCACCAGTCAGCTGCTCCTCAGAAACCCTACAGGGGGTCACTATGAGTCAGCATTGACTCTACAGCACTATATAATAACAACAACAATCTTTACAGAAGCAGATGGCCACATCTTTTTCCCACAGAGCTCCTGGTGGTTTTGAACCAATGATCTTTTGGTTAGCAGGTGAGTAACTATTCTTTACGAAAAAACTTCAACACATATATTTACATTTCTAACAAGATCTTATCTCAGGCTGGAACAACATCAAACGTTTTAACAATGTTCATTTTGATGGCAGTCATCAAAACAAGATCAATTTGAATGGATCCTATCACCAATGTCACAAAAGCAGTAGCCATCAAGTTGATTCCTACTCATGGACACCATGTGTATAGAGCACAGTTATATACACCATGTGTATAGAGCCCCATAGGGTTTTTCATTGATTTTTCAGAAGTAGTTTGTGAGGAATTTCTTATGAAGCATCTCTGGATTGACTTGGACTTAGAATCTTTTGGTTAGCAGCCAAGTGAGTTAACTGTTTGCATCACCCAGAGACTTCCTGTTGAACAGGAAAGGTAGAACATTAACTGCCTCTTCCCTGCCCAAGAGACAAACTAAGATGTTAATCAGGTTACTGAATGCGACCAATCTTCCCTGCCCAGGAGACAAGCTAGAATGCTTATCAGGTCAACATATGGGACCAATTCCCCTGGTTTCCCTCCTGTCCTCAAACAGGTCTGTGTCCTGGCATCCTCCCCAACTCTGATCCCATATAAGCCTGTATTGCCCTCCATTCGGCCCTCAAAATTTGGAGAAATCAGCTCCTCTCAGCCAGCTGGCTTAATAAAGTCTGAAACTCTGCTTCACCTCTCCGAGTGGCCTTGGTTTCTTCGACGACGGATCAAGAGTAGCCAAGATACCCTTGGACCCAGAGCTGCTGCAACACCCTCAGACCCAGAGCTGCTACAACACCCTGGATCCAGAGCTGCTGTGGCACTCTTGGGCTCAGAGGTGATGTGACACTCTCTGGCCTAGGGCTGCTGTGACACTCACAGGCCTTAAACTTTTGTAACACTCTCGAATCTAAAACTGCTGTAACACTATTATCCACAGAACTCTCAAATTGGATTTGACAGAGGAATCACTTGGAAGCTTATCAATAGCAAAGATTCCTGGGTCTGATTCCAGACTCAGAAACTGTAGAACAGTGCCCAAAGAATCGCACTTTCTTCAAAGTGTCCAGGAGTCTTTGATGGTCTATGGAAACATATTTAGGAACTCACTAGTGTTTGTGTCCTAGATCTCTCAAAAACTGTGATTATGGGTAATAAAATATTGGGATGATTATCTGATAGTCTCTTATGTCAGCAAAGACAATTGACAGTTGATTTACTAACTTTTGAAAATTATTATGAAAGAACACAAAAGGCCCTAAACAAGAAATAACAGATAGGCTTTTGGTAAAACTGGGTATTTGTTTGTATCTTACAAAGTTTATCAATTAAAAAATCAAAATAAAAACTGTCCAGTGCAATAGCAGAATGGCCACTGCAATCAGACTGTGGAGAAACCAGGTTGGTATTGTTCTTAGTCAAATTGATACTGCTTTACCCTATAACCACTTTGATAAGTTTGGCCTGCATGTTGCAACAACATTAAAAATATTTCTCTCATCGTTGACACTTGCCTGCTGTTAAAAGATAATTTTTAAATAAAGAAAAAAATAATGACTTTCATACAGGTATAAAAAGACCACGTTAGTGATTTTTATTAATTAAGGAACCAAGTAGTTGTTACAACCAGTTCAAAGAACAGGCACATCTGTTTATCAGCAATATTAAAATGAACTCTCAAATGGAGGCAAACTATGTTTTATTTTATTAGAAGGGAAGGTATCTGTTCCCTGAATAGAATGTAGTTACATGCCCATACACAAGAACCATTTACATTATTGCTTTCAGTTCTTTATATGTTGTTGTTGTTGTTAAGTATTGTCGAGTTGGTTCCAACCCATAGCAACCATGTATAGGTTTTCAAAGGAGTAATTGGTGAGCTTGAACCACCAACCTTGTGGTTCAAACTGACTTTGCAGTCCAGTGCATTAACCCACAACACCAGAACTCTTAAAATGTATACAATTTAAAAGTAATCCAAGGGCACCAGAGATTGAAATATGAAGCAGCCAACCAAAACTCAATAGACAGATGGAAGAATCCAGAACAGAGGATTCAGAGGATCCAGGAGGTCAGTCTATGATCAAAACAATTACAATGTGAAAGAACGTAAAAACATAGGAACAGAGATCCAGGTGGTGAGGTCAGGTAGAATGCAGAATAAAATAGACTGTTTTAAATGGAGGAAAAATTAATAGAATATAAGGTAACCTCAAAGAAAATTAATACTTCAAAAAGTAATCCAGGTTCTACCAGATAAAAGTTGTAATAAGCAGCAGGGCTTGATGGTGGCTAGGGTGGAGGTGCAGTGAAGTGTGCCATCAGTGATACCACAGAATACCAGGCAAAGCAGATCCAGGACAGAGCTCTAAAACTCAGAACCACAGAGATAGAAATATTTAAAAAGTTTAAAGGCTTATAGCTAGTGTAACTTGTAGCAAAAGTAAGAAATCACATACTTTTGAATCTACCGGGCCCGGCAACGCCAAACCAACAACTTGGGTGAAACCAAATGGCAAGATCAAGCAGAGGAGCAGACACAATCATGGTAAAATGCCACGGGAACTCAGAGCAAAGGTGGACAATACACTTTGTTTTACATTGTTCTGATTTCTTTTTCTTTTTTTTTTTTTTTGGATTTGTTGGGGGAAGGGTGGCACAAAC
>NW_006408644.1:537635-539984 GCF_000296735.1 Chrysochloris asiatica | reverse complement strand
TTTTGGGAGACTCTTTCTCTCCCTATATTACCCAAGAACACAGCAACTACTGCCATATAGTCAAGCTACAATCACGATCTATAAAACATCAAAATCCAGGCAAGAACCAATACAAACTGCCATATGCCAGGGAGGCAGACAACACTGGTGAAAGTTACTCTGAGTTAAGCAATAAGAAGAGAGAAAAGGGAAGCCCACATCCTGATCATATCTCCCTAGAAGCAATCAGAAAGTATAAAAAAATACCAAAACACATTCTCAATTAAGTATTAAGGCCACAGATAAACACTAAACATGTCCAAGAAGCAAAAGCAGATGACCATATCAAGACATGTCCAGAAACAATATAAAATATCTAAGACAAATGACCTAGAGGTATACCTGGACTCCATTCTGGAAGGAGGGCAGGCCTTGGAAATGCCTGAGAAGGAATTCAGAAAAACGATTATAAAATGTTTCAAAACACTTTACAATGTGGTTGAGAAAATAAGGAAGAAGTTAGGAAAGCACTACAGGAACAATCAAATAAGATAGATAAAGCATTGGAAACAATTCAAAAGCTACAGAAAGAGGTCCAAATGATCAATAATAGAATATCAGAAATAGACAACATTCTGAAAGAGCAAAGGAGTAGAATAGAAGAGATGGAAGTCAGAACCAATGAGCTGGAAGATAAATCTCTCAATACCATTAAGATAGAAGTGTAACAGAAAAAAAAGATAAAAAAATCTGAAGGAGGTCTCAGATTCATGTTGGACAACATGAAGAAGAATAACTTAAGAATTATTGGCATTCCAGAACAAGAAGACTCACACAAGTCCACAGAGGAAATAGTTGAAGAAATGGTGGAAGAAATTTTCTCTAAGATCCTGAAAAGTGAAAACATAAACATTCAAGAAGGTCAATGAATCCGAGGAAGGATAGATGCCAAAAGAAAATCACCGAGACATATCATAATCAAGCTCTCCAAAATCAAAGATAAGGGCAGAATCCTGAAAGCAGCTAGGGAAAAGAGAACTGTTACATACAAAGGCAAACAAGTCAGATTAAGCTCGGATCTCTCAGCAGAAACCGTGCAATCAAGAAGGCAATGGGGAGACATATATAAAACCCTGAAAGAAAAAAAAAAAAAACCTGCCAACCAAGAATCCTTTATCCAACAAAGCTATCAATCAAATACGACGATGTAATTAAAACATTCCAGGATAAACAGAAACTAAGGGATTTTGCCAAAGCTAATTCTGCACTACAAAACATCCTAAAGGGAGTTCTGTGGACCAAGAACAGACAACAACCAGAGATTGACATATGTGGGAGCACCTCTCAGAATTAAATAGATAGACAGAAGAGTCGAGAACAGAATAAAATGTATAAGAACAAACTCAGAGAATCTGGGAGGTCAGTCTATGATTAAAACAATAACAATGTTAAAGAAGGCAAACACGTAGGAACAGAGATCCAGATGGTGAGAAGGCCAGGCAGATTATAGGATAAAATAGACTACACTAAATGGAGAGAAAAGTAAATGGGCTATGAGCAATCTCAAAGAAAATTAACACTTCACAACATACCAAGAAAATGAAAATCTGAGAACATGGAAACATTAAAACTATGAGTGAACTCACAAGAAAGAATATAAAAATCATGGACTCAACAAAGGAAGATACACAGAACAAAGAAAGCAGCAACAACACAAAAAAACAAACATAATGGCAGCAATTAATCCATAGCTACCAATAATACACTGAATGTAAACAGATTAAATGCATCTGTTAAGAGACAGAGAGTGGCACAATGGATAAGAAAACAAGATCCCTCAGTATGCTATCTGCAAGAGACACATCTCACACACACAGAAAAAAACAGATTAAAAGTCAAAGGATGGGAAAAAATATACCAAGCTAATTGCAATAAAAAGTGAATTGGAATGGCAATACTAATCTCTGCTAAAATAAACGTTAAGGCAAAACTCAGTATATTAGATAAAGATGGACATTATCTCATGATTAAAGTGACAATTGAACAAGATGACATAACCATAATGAATATCTATGATGCCAATGAAAGAGCTCCAAAATATATAAAGCAAACTCTAGTAAATTAAAAGAAAGAAATAGATGAATCTACAATAATAGTGGGTGATTTTATAACACCACTTTAAAAAATGGATAGAACAACCAGAAAGAAACTTGACAAAGACAAAATCAGCCAACTGGACCTCATAGATGTATACAGAGCATTCAACCCAACAACAGCACAATACACATTCTTTTCCAGTGCACATGGAACATTCTCCAGAATAGACCATGTCTGAGGCCACAAAACAGATCTTCATAAATTTAAAATGTC
>NW_006408644.1:533164-537315 GCF_000296735.1 Chrysochloris asiatica | reverse complement strand
CCAAAATTAACACATTAACACAGCATCTACAACAATTAGAAAAAGACCAACAGAGGGAACCTACAGCCACCAAAGAAAAGAAAAAATAAAGATTAGAACAGAAATAAATGAGATAGAAAACAGAAAAACTATAGAAAGAATCAACAGGACAAGAAGCTGGTTCTTTGAAAGGATTAACAAAATCAACAGACCATTGGCAAACCTAACAAAAGAAAAGAGGGAGAAGACAAAAATAACATGCCTTAGAAATCACATGGGCGATGTCACAAAGGAACCAAAGGAAATCAAAAGGATAATAACAGAATATTATGAAGAGTTGTACTCCAACAAATTTAAAAACTTAGAATTCTGAGATGACTTCATTTTTAGATAAACACGACCTACCTAAACTTACAAACAGTGAAGTAGAAAACCTGAACAGCTCCATAACAAAAGAAGAAATTGATCAGGTCATCAAAAAATTCCCAACCAAATGAAGTCCAGACCCAGATGGCATCACTGGTGAGTTCTACCAAACATTCAGGGAAGAGCTGTCACCAATTCTACTCAAATTATTCCAGAAGATAGAGGAGGATGGAAAACTTCCTAATATATTTTATGAAGCAAGCATAACCCTCATATCAAAACCAGGGAAGGACATCACTATGAAAGGCAATTATAGACCAGTATCCCTCATGAACACAGACGCAAAAATTTTCAACAAAATCTTAGCCAACAGAATCTAGCAGCACATCAAAAAGATAATACATCATGATCAAGTGGTATTCATATCAGGGATGCAAGGATGGTTCAACATTAGAAAAATGATCAACGTTACCCACCATAGAAATAGAAAAAAATAAAAGAACAACATGATCATATCGATTGATGCAGAAAAGGCATTTGACAAAATCCAACATCCATTCCTGAAAAAAACACTCAACAAACTAGGAATTGAAAGGCAGTTCCTCAACATCATTAAGAGCATATATACAAGACAACAGTCTACATTACTCTCAATGGAGAGAAACTAAAAGCCTTCCCTCTGTGAACAGGAAGCAGACAAGGATGCTCTTTGTCACCACTCCTATTCAATAATGTGCTGGAAGTCTTAGCAAGAGCTATTCAGCAAGTCAGGGAAATTAAAGGCATCCAAATGGGCAAAGAGGAAGTAAAACTCTCTCTATTTGCAGAAGATATGATCTTCTAAGTAGAAAACCCCAAAGACTCAGTAAAAAAAGCTACTAGACCTCATTGGAAGACACAGCAAAGTGACAGGACATAAGATCAACATACAAAAATTAGTTGGATTCCTCAATATTGAAAGGGACATTTGAGAAGCAATACCATTTACAATAGCCACCCAAGGATGAAATATCTAGGAATAAATGTAACCAGAGAAACAAAGGACTTATACAAAGAAAACTACAAAACACTACTACAAGAAACCAAAAGTGGCCTACAAAAATAGAAGAATGTACCATGCTCCTGGATAGGAAGACTTAACATTGTGAAAATGTCAATACTGCCTAAAGCAATTTATACATATAATGCAATCACAATCCAGATTGTAACAATATTTTTCAAATAAATGGGAAAAAACAATTACAAACTTTATATGGAATTGATATATATATATATATAAACAAAACACTGCTTAAGAAGAATAAGGTTGCAGGCCTCTTACTCCCCTACTTCAAAATTTACTGCACAGCTACAGTGATCAAAACAGCTTGGTACTGGTACAATGAAAGATACATAGATCAATGGAACAGAATCGAGGATCCAGAAAATAACTCATCTACATACAGCCAACTGATTTTTGACAAAATACGTAAATATATCACATGGGGAGGCGATAGTCTCTTTAACAGATGGTGCTGGCAGAACTGAAAAACGATATGCAAAAGATTGAAACAAAACCTTCACCTCACACCTTATACAAAAACCAACTCAACATGGATTAAAGACTTAAATTTGAATCCCAGAATAATGAAGGCCATCGTTGAAAAAATAGGGACAAATGTCAGGGCACTAATTCAGGGAATACACAGACTACCTAACATTCTGAAAACGACACAAACAAAAGTAGACAAAACAGATGATTGGGACATAGTAAAAATTAAAACTTATGTGCATCAAAAGACTTCACCAGAAGAGAAAAAGGGAACCCACAGAATGGGAAAAAATATTTTGAATGACACATCAGACAAGGGACTTATTTCTTAAATATATAGGAACCTACAACACCTCTATAACAAAAAGGCAAATAACCCAATTAAAAAATCTGCACAGGACATGAACAGATGCTTCACCAAGGAGGAGATCCAGGCAGCCAACAAACACTTGAAGAAAGGTTCAGGATCACTAGCCATTACAGAGATGCAAATCAAAACAACAAAGAGATATCATCTCACACCAGCAAAAACAGCAAAGATCAAAAAAGTACAGAACAATAAATGCTGGTGGGGATGTGGAGAGACTGGGACACTCCTCCATCGCTGGTGGGAATGCAAAATTTTCCATCCTCTCTGGAAAGCAATATGGCGCTTCCTCAAAAGGTTGGAAATAGAAATACCTTATGATCCAGCAATTCTTCTACTTGGTATTTACCCACAAGAAATATGAGCCGTAACACGAGTAGATATATTCACACAAATGTTCATAACAGCACTGTTTACAATAGCAAAAAGATAGAGATGGCCTAAGTGCCCATCAACTGAAGAATGGATAAACAAACTGTGATACTTAAACAAAATGGAATATTATGTTGCCTTGAAGAATAACAAGGAGCTGCAAGCCACCGCATAACATGGATGAACCTTGAGGACATAATGTTGAGTGAAACTGGTCAATCACAAAAGGAGAAATACTGCATAGGACCACTACTATAAAAGACTAAGAAAAAGAACCCATACTAAAGGGGGGTGGATTATTTGCTGGCTGCTGGGGTGGGGTGAGGAAGGGGAAGGTGGAGCACAGGGTAGGGAATAGACACAGTATAGTTTGGATGGTAGGGAGGAGAGCAATATACAAGAAGGGGGAGGGGAATGGAAGAACAAAGCAGATGGGAGAACAATTAGGCAGGTTGGCATTGGCTAAGTGAGACAGAGGTAAAGAATGATGTAAGTACAACCTTTGAATAACAGAATTCTGGGATACAGGGATTGAGACATGGTTGGAATGGGGAAATGGGGAAAATTAATGGTAAGATGCTTGGCTGTCTTAGGAATCTTGGTATCCCTGGCATACCATTATAAAATAGACACATGAGGGGGAGATAAAGGAATAGCCAGAAATATCACTATAGAAAGTTTGTAAGTCTGTCTTCCGCCTCTAACTGAACACCTAAAATGATGCTACAATGTGACCAGTGAAGGAGGCTTCCTTCCTGTGGAGCCTCTGCATTACATAAGACCATAGGTGGAATTCTGAACAGCATCCAGAATCTTCAGAGAAGGAAAATTTCCACTTGAAAGGACAAGGAGACCAGCCTGGAGCAGCTAGAAGAACAGAAGATACTTCTTGAAAGAAAGACCTACAGGAAAAATACAAAACAATATAGGCAGAACAACTGATTACTACAAGAACAAGCAAGTTGCATACCCAAGAGACATGAAGGCAAGTGGTTGGGTACCCGCAGAGCAAATCCCCTTCCAAGATTAAGACTCAATGGGAAAACACGCTCTGATTGGTGATCACGTTTGTCACCGATAAGGGGAAGTGAGGGAAAACAGCAATGCAGATGCGAGCTAAACTCTGTTTCAATAGACTCCTGTGAACCCAGCTGGAGACCTGGTTGGCCAGCAGTGTGGCGAAACCTGGGGACTCTTGGGCCCAGAGTCAGTGACATAGCCACAGAGGACTAGAGTGAAGAGTGAAGTGTCCAGCTGATAAGAAGAGATGGCATATGCACAAGAACACCCACACTTGCAGATAATACCCACTTGACCTGGCTTCAAAGACTGGATGACCAGAGTTCAACTAGAAGCAGAATGAACAGGAAAAAAAAAGAGTAATCTGATACAATTTGATGAATTTGACCTACACCTATGGATGCAGTAGCTCAAAAGAGGGAACAAATCTTCACAGCGAGGATCATTCCCACCCCCTCCATACACAGAGTAGACAGGGATGGGCAACTTGGACATTGGCTACCCAAAATTGGGGGG
>NW_006408644.1:528298-532009 GCF_000296735.1 Chrysochloris asiatica | reverse complement strand
TGACATCCTTGTTCTTCAACACTTTAAAAAGTTCCAATGCAGCAGATTTGCCCAATGCAATAAGTCGTCTGATCTCTTGACTGCTGCTTCTGTGAATGTTGATAGTTGATCCAAGACGAATGAAGTCCTTGACAACTTCAATCATTCTCCGTTGATAAGAAAGTTGTTTATTGGTCCAGTGGTGAGGAGTTTTGTTTTCTTGACAATGAGATGCAATCCATGCTGGAGACTGTGTTCTTTGATCTTCATCAGTAAATGATTGAAGTCCTCTTCATTTTCAGCAAGGAAGGTTGTATCATCTGCATATCGCATTGCTATTGCCTGTCAGTTTGTCATACTGTGATGGCTTGCATGTTGCTATGATGCTGAGAGCTCTACCAATGGTATATTTCAAATACCAGCAGGTGTACCCATGGTGGCCAGGTGTTAGTGGAGTGTACAGACTGACAAGGAGCTCTGGTAGTGTAGTGGTTACGAATCGGGCTGCGAACCACAAGGTCAGCAGTTCAAAACTACCAGCTATTCTGTGGGAGAAAGGTGAAGCTTTCTGCTCCCGTAAAGATTTACAGACTTGGAAACCCTGTACAGGGTCACTGTGAGTCAGAACCGACTCCACGGCACACAACAACAACAACAGCACACTGACAGAGTAGGAAGAAAGACCTGGTAATCTACTTCCAAAAGTTAGCCAATGAAAACACTATGTATCACAACAGAAGATCGAATATAGTGCTAGAAGATGAGTTCCTTAGTTTGGAAGGCACTCAAAATACACAGTAGCCACAAAAATGGATTCAACCATGCCAGCAATCTTGAAGATGATATAAGACTTATACCATTTCATTCTGTTGTACATGGGGCTGCCATGAGTTAGTGTCTACTCAACAGCAATTAGCAACAATAACAACAGTGGCAAAAATTACTATGAAATCCAAACTTGTCTGTCTGGGTTTCAAGGCTCTGCAATCTTGCTTACTTTAAGGCATTTCCCAAAACTGGACAATTATATTAGAGCCTGAATGCACATTTATCCATTGATTCATGTCATTAATACCAAATTTCAGAGTCAGTGATTGTCAATTCTTTGTTTTCCTCACTCCGATGAATATTTCTACAATATAAATAAGGTCCTTGTGCTCTGTGCTAACAAAAGCGAACATTCGTAGAACAAACAAGATGGTGGATAGGGTGGAAGTGCAGTAAAGGAGCTCCGCCAGCAACAACACAGAATACCTGAGCAAGCAGGCACAGGGGATGGTCCCAGAACTCTGAAGCACATATAAAGGAATATATAGATGGTTGGAGGGCTTACAGTTGGGGGAATTTGTGGCAGAAGAAAGAAATCCATTGCTTTCTAACTTGAGACACTCAGCTGCTCGAGGATCAGCATTCTTGGGTGAGACCAAGTAGGGGAAGGATTGAAGCAGCCACAGATGCCTGGCAGAACTGCAGAGATAAAGGTGTGGACATTCTTCTCTTTTGGTAGCTATTCATTGGTCCCTTGCTGTCTGTGACCTCCATTCAGGTGACTGTAGGGGTGCCTGAGCTAGTGGGCACCCCAGCCCCACCCTCGGAGGGTTCTAGTATGCATGCTCACAGATCTCCTTGAAATTTAAAGAGATAGCTTCCAATTAAAACCAAATGGCCACAGTCAGCCCTAAACTATTTACAACTAGAAAAAATACCTTAACGGGGATTGTAGAATGGGACAAGCAGACAAAAAAGGAAATAGGCCGAAAATTAAATGCTGTTATGTCAAAACGACCATCAGTGGCATCTTGAAATTCTCAAGAAGAAGAGTGAAAAGGGAAGCCCATTTCCTGATCACATCTACCTGGAGGCTTTCAGAAAGCATAAAAAAATACCAAAATACATACCCGAGTATTAAGGCCACAGATAACCCCTGAAGTTTCCCAAAAAACAGAAGCAGATGACCATATCTGCACATGTCCAGAAACGAGGTCAAGTGACTGAGGCAAATGAGCTGGAAGTAGACCTACACTCCATACTGGAGGATGGGCAGGCTTTGGAAATGCCAGAGAAGGAATTCAGAGAAATGATTATAAAATCTATCAAATCACTATACAATGGAGTTGAGAAAAATAAGGAAGATGTCAGGAAAGTGATACAGGAACAATCAAATAAGATAGATACAGCATTGGAAACAATTCAAAACCTACAGAAAGAGGTCCAAACAATTAATAATAGAATATCAGAAATGGACAATACACTGAAAGGGCAAAGGAGTAGAATTGAAGAGATAGAACCCAGAACTAGTGACCTAGAAGATAAATCTCTCAACACTACTAAGATAGAACAACAAACACAAAAAAGGATAAAAAATTCTGAAGAAGACCTGAGATTCATATTGGATAACATGAAGAGGAATAACATAGGAATTATTGGCATTCCAGAACAGGAACAACCACACAAGCCCACAGAGGACATAGTTGAAGAGCTTCTGGAAGAAAATTTTCCTAACATCATGAAAAGTGAAAAGATAAGCATTCAAGAAGCTCAACGAACCCCAAGATGGATAGACCCTGAAAGACAATCACCAAGACATAATAATCAAGCTCTCCAAAATCAAAGATAAAGACAGGATATTGAAAGCAGCTAGGGAAAAGAGAAATATAACATACAAAAGCAAGCAAATCAGATTAAGCTTGGATGTCTCAACAGCAACTCTGCAGGCAAGAAGACAATGGGGAGGCATATATAAAACCCTGAAGGAAAAAAACTGCCACCCTACCCAGCAAAGCTGTCTGTCAAATATGATGGTGTAATCAAAACATTCCAGAATAAACAGAAGCTAAGGGATTTTGCCAAGCCAACCCCACTATGAAAAACATCATAAAGGAAATTCTGTGGACTGAGAACCAACAAGAACTGACAACAACTACAGAATGATGTACATCACAGCATTAACCTGAACTCAGTAGAAAAATGGAAGAGTCAAGAACAGAATAAAATTATAAGAACAGAAGATCTGGGAAGTCAGTCTATGATCAAAACAATTGCAATGTGAAAAAAAAAATAAACACAGTGGAACAGAGATCCAAGTGGTGAGAAGGTCAGTAGATTACTGGATAAAATAGACTGTCTTAAATGGAGGGAAGAACTAATGGAATATAAGGTAACCACAATGGGGTTGGGGTGGGGAGGTTTACTTTGGGTGTTGGGGAGGGCAATACAAGAAGTGGGGAGGAGGCAGAAGAACAACATAGATAGGGGAACACTGAGACAAGTTTGCATGGCCTAGTGGAATAGAGGTAAATAGTGCTGCATACTCAACCTTGGAACCACAGGGCTCAGGGATACAGGGATCTAGGTATAGCTTGAAGAGGGTAATTAATACTAAAATCCTTGACGGCCTTATGAATATTAGTTTCTCTTGCTTACTATTGTAAAATAGACACTTGAGTGGGATAGAAAGGAACGTTGGCAAACATGATCAGAGAAAGCTTGTAAGCCCACCTTCAGCCTATAACTGATTGGAATACCTAAAAGGGGTTCTACAACTTGCCCAGTGTCATGGGCCTCATGGAAAGCCTTTACAGAGTCTAGGACCTTAGGTGGAATCCTGAGTCCCATCCACAACCTTGTGAGGTGAGACATTCCCACTAGAAAGGACAAGCAGACTGGAACAGCTACAGTGACAGATGATGCATCTTCATGATGAACCTGACCTATACTCAGAGCAGTAGTTGC
>NW_006408644.1:520888-527738 GCF_000296735.1 Chrysochloris asiatica | reverse complement strand
GCAGACTTGCAGAATGTGCCCTTTGGAGATGTAAATTATTATATAAGCCTAAGTGGGTTGTTTTTGTTTGGTGCTTTTTAAAAAAGCTAAAGTGGATAGAGAAAAATACTGTTAACTGATGGTACATGGAGGGGATTATAATCAATGTAATGAAACAATGTATATGATTTGTTGAATGTAAAACTGATGATGTGCCCTGTAAACTTTCACGCAATCCACAATAAAAACCTTAAAAAAAAAAGAGAGAGAACATTCATTTTCTTCTATAGCCAGTGCTCTCTTGTAGAATTCCCACATGTTACTCTATGACACTGTAGCTAAGCCTCTGTAAAAAGACCATCAAAGGCATTAAGAAAATTAAGAATATTGAACCATTCTCCCCCCATATACTTTGGTTTAGAAAGAGTAAGTCAACACAGAGTGAGATGTTCCAGTTGTTTCACATCAAGCTGTTGCTGATGTCCAAAGACTTGTTAATTAGGTCCAGTATGGTTTTATTACCCTGCAGGCTGCTAGTCATTGTCATGACCTTTACACTTTAGAGTCACAATCTTAAAAGTGCCATGAGAAAGAGGCCTTCACTTCCTCACAAAGTTGGTTCAAGAGACTCCCTACACTTAAATGGATTGCCAATATATGAAAATGCACATGAAACACATGCTTGGCCCCTTACAAATGATTAGTTGCTAATGTTTGACAACAGATTATCTGAAATGAGAACTCTTGATTTAAAACATTTGCCAGTTTCCATGGCATAAATACTACCACCCTGGTTGATTCTAAGCTACTGTCATTATGCCACTGAGCATGGGGTTGAGTAGAGGTTGTGCATAAGTTATTTCAAGTCAGTAAGAGTCAGTTCTAGCACAACAGTTTCTTGCCCATCACTGTTCACACAGAGGCCTGTACATAGAAGCCAATCAGCCAGAATCGATTGCAGAGAAAGCCATGCTAACAGCTGATTTGGGATGATCTCACCAAGTGACCTGCAGGTCTTCTCTGGCTAGCTGGGCCTTACATTGTTACACACCCTCTCTCCTTTTACCTTGTTGAATTGGGCCTAGGTCACCTTGTACGAGTATGCTGGTCGAGGTTTAAGTTGACTCAAGCTGACCAGAGTTACTCTCCCTCCACATCACTCACTAAATAGGTTAATAGTTAACACAGATTAAATGGAAAATTCCACACCACAGGGACCACAGTGGTCTGGAGCCTTCTGGAACTAAGAGTATTATTTATTCCATCAGACTTAAAAAATTCAGTATTAGGATTCAATTTTTTCTTGTTTTCATTGAAGGCCAAATGGGCAGGCAGCCATGGACTTATCATCTCAAATCTTTCAGATTTGAGGAGTCCCTGGGTAGGGTAAATTGTTAATGTGCCCAGCTGATGAGAGGTTGGAGCTCCAAATTACCCCTGAGACACCAAGGAAAAAAGCCCTGGGGACCTACTTCTAAAAGTTAACTATTAAAAACCCTCTGTAGCACAGTTCTACTTTAATGCACATTGGGTTTCCATGAGTTGGAAGAAACTGATACCCGATTTAATGTCCAATTGTATTATGGGAAATAATTTGAAAACTGTAATAAAGCTTGTATTTACTTAGTAATTACTTGGTAATGTTATTTATACTCTATAATTTACACATCAGAAAACTGAGGCCAAAGAGAGTTAAGTGACTTGCCAAGGTAAAAGAAGTAAAGACAGGATTCATATCCAGGCTGCATGACTCAAAAATTCAAGCTCTTAAGACTGTCACTTTACTGCTTCTCAGGACTAGTGTAATTGTATAATAAGAAAGAAGTTTTCTGTGAGAAACAAGTCCTTGAAGAATTTTGGGGACTTCTGACATCTTTCGATTTCAAAGATTTTTTAGACTCTCTGGGGTTATAATTCCACACTTCTTCTTACAATTTTGACCAATTGATTAATGTGCACAGTCAGATAGGGGTCAAGATAGCACCCTTAATGCTGGGAAATATGGTTTCAACGTGCAGTCACAATTGGGTTTTGTAACACCTGCACCATGAGTTGAGCTGAATTTCTCACCCAGATAATTCTCAGAATTTCACCAATCAAATAAGGGGGAGGAGCGGTGGGGGCAAGGCTGTAGTACAGAGGTGACTGAGACTTTAGAGGAGGGGAGAATTTATAGAAGGGGAAATTCAGCTGAAATTTGTTGAGACTGTAGAAAAAGGTTGTGGTTGTAAGGGAGGTGAGGATGTAGAGGGAGTCTGTAAAACAAGAAGGAGTAAGACTGACTAGAGTATGAATCTGTATAGAAAGAGAGTAAGGCTGTAACAGAGAGGGTGAGGCAGTAGATAAGAGTGGAGTGGGATTGTTGAAGAGGGGGTAAGGCTGTAGTAGAGGGGAGAGTGAAGCTCTAGATGAGGGCATTGAAGACATAAGGGGATAATAATATTTAGACATGGGGTAAGGCTTTAGAAGAGGAAGGGTAGAAGCTGTGGAGTGGAGGTGAAGCTGTAGAGAGAAGTGGGTGAGGCTGTAGAGGAGAGGACAGCTTCAAAACCACTATACAGGGTTCCTAGCAGTTGGAACCAACTCCACGGCACATGACAATGATGACGAAGATAAAGAAGTATATTTCTGGTACCTTCCATCAACTTGTTCTACAAAAATGTTATGTTTCCAAGTCCTCTCTTGTATATAGACATATGGATGTATCTGAATTTGGTCATTTTTTGGCTCTAATTCTGTTTTAGAGAGAATCTGTTCTAGTTTTTTGTGTAAAGGTATAAATTTTATTTCCTTTCTCTGGCTTCATAAAGGGGAAAGAGGATCAAACTCAAAATCAGCCCGAGGCGGGTTTCTATGAAACAGAGGTCAGGCATGCCTTTACCTTACAACCTTCTTTACTAGTGGAGACAGAGTTATCAGTGCCTTTAAAATTAGTCATATTTCTGATCCAGTTTAGAAAACCCACCCTTGTGATTTTGTTTCTGTAGCCCCCACTCTTAGTACCACAGATCTTAGATTGGGTTGATTCACATCAAGGAAATGGGTCACAACTATAGAGTCCCAGGAGTCCACAGTCCTGTGTATCCATTATATTAGAAGTAGGCTACAACCCCAAGGAATCATTGTTTCAATTGATTGACTACTCATAGTCAATCATCACAGAGTTAACTTTGCCTGTATTAGATTTCACCATCAGGCTGAATACATCTTAACTGCCAAACCACTGGGAATCCTGGCTCAGTCAAGTTGACATAAAACCTTAACCATCACAAAGGAACAAGGCACACCTTATCTCTGTAGATAGGTCAGGCTTCCATGGCTGCTCTGATCCTTCTCCCACTCAGTCTTGCCCAAGATGGCTGCTCTAGGAGACACTGTGCCCAGTGGATCCCTGAAAGCACTAGATTTCTTGGTTCCACTACAAATTCCACTGGCTGTAAGTCTTCAAACTCTCTAAATATTCCTTTATATGTGGTTCAGAATTCTGGGACCATCCCTTGAACCTGCTTTTGCCAGTATTCTGTGTTTTCACTGATGGAGATCCTCACTGCACTTCTACCCTATTAGCCATCTTCAGAATTATAGTTTTAAATATGGGCATACTAAAATACTGATCATCTAGACACGTGACAATGAGTTATGACATGAAGCAAATGTTTGATTATCCTTATCTTAATATATTTAATATCAAGTGTTATTATTGGCCATAAAATTACAGTGGATGATTAAAACTGCTGAGTTCTTGAAAAGAATTATTCGCTTTGGTGTTCGGGAAAAAAAAAGTAACTCTTCAGATATTATGATCTATGTTTCACAAGGGAAGAGGAGAGACAAGGAGTATAATGTTACATTGATAGAGAAGTAAAGTTTATACCTTTACACAAAAAAACTAGAATAGATTCTCTCTAAAACAGAATTAAAGCTAAAAAATGACCAAATTCAGATACATCCATATGTTTATATGCAAGAGAAGACTTGGAAGCATGATTTTTTTTTCAGTTGAAGTCAGGAGCAAGATTCATTGTAATGGCTCCAGACTCAGAGGTATGAGATTTTGTAAAAGAAAGAATGAAGGGGTATGGGAAGTGAAACTTTTGATTTTTAGAGAGTTATTTTGGTTTTTGTTACCTGGAATGGCTGAAATGAATGTAAGGGATAAAGTGTTTCAGCAGAGGACAGAAAAGCAGCTTCTGGAGTTGCCTATAGCAGATGACATGGTGTTAAACAAGATGGCTGATAGGAGACCAGGACCTACAGGGCCTGCCAGAGGCCCAAGGTCATGTGCATCTGAATGGTCTTAATCCTGGGGTGAAGAAAAAGTTGAACTTTGAGTGTTTTTTAAATGTTTATGTGTTTTACTGCCTTATGGATAGTGGTTTCCCCTATCTTTTATTGTAAAATAGACATACAGTTTGATGGAAATGAATATTGGAAATTATGATTACAGAGAGTTTATAAGCCTGTCTTCACCCTATACTTGACGGTATTTTTTAAACGGGGAGTTAGAATTTTCCTAGAAGAAATAGGTTTCTTTGTAGAGTATGGGGTTTTAGGTGGAATCCTGAGCCCCACTCAGAACCTTCAGAGTTGGGACATTTGCATTTGAAAAGACATGCTCACCAACCCAGAACTACTTAAGAACAGGAGATTCATGACTGAAAGAGATACTTGCAGAAAAAAAGTGGTTTGGCTTTTTGAATTTCAAGCAAGCTATTGCCTTGGAGGCATGAAGGCCAAAAAAGTCTGTACCTACCATAGAAAAACCCCCCTTCTAGGGCTGGAAGTTAAAGAAAGCTGGGGAGCAGTCTAGAATGCTCAGTGGTAACCAACCACCTGGGTCTCCTTGTTGAGTGGAATTGAGGGAAATGCAGAAATGAAGACACAGGCTGAGTTTGGACATGTTCTATTGATACCTGTTTGCCTTAAGATGAAAGAAGAGGAAAGGCTGTCTGGTCTTAAGTTTAGGGACTTGTACTGAGGGAGGAGACCCGTGTCAATAAGAACCCTTGAAGCCTGTCTATAAGACTTTGAGGCTTAGGAATGAGGAAGGAGGCCCTTGCCCATAAGACCTTGAGGCCTAGGAACAAGGAAGGAGGCCCCTGCTTTGAAACTGAGGTCACACACAAAGGAAACTAACAGCTTTTTCTGCTTTTATAAATAGCTGCTTATCTAGTAACCTCCAATGAGAAAGTAACATGGTGGTCTCACCACTCAGCCTTATGTAATCCTATATGAAACTAGTATGAAAGCTTGAAAGCTATTTCGGGGAGCTCAGTTTCTTTGGGACATTAGCCCACCAAGGCTCCATTGGCAATAAAGCCTCTTCCTCTAACAGCACTGGTGTTTGGATGATTTCTTTCTCCTGTTTGGCTTCGTCTTCCTGAAAAATTTTGAACTCCTGAGGACATGGACACTGATCTAGCCCTTGGGAACTATGGCTGAGAATTAGAGGCCAGCTGGTCTGAAGTGCAGGAAGGTGTGTGTGAACTCCCAAAATTGCAACTTGGATGGCTAGGGCTGAGTTGACCAGAATACAACTAGATGAAGAGAAAGATGTTTGATTTTGAGCAAGTATAAATTGCTACAATTTGATAGACTGGACTTTTGTTTATGGAAACAGTTGCTCAAAGTTCCAACCAGAATGGAAGGTTCTTCAGATCAAGGAACATGTTTGTCTCCTCAGAGTACTGGACTGATTAGGATGGTGAATTTAAAAAGGGCTAGAAAAAATTGGGGGCTACAAAGACATGAAGTGGCTGATTTACAAGCTTTCATGGGTGTGCTTAGTCTCAGAATAAGGGGAACAAGGGAGAATCCCCACAGAATAATTTTCCTATTTCCAGATGGGTCTGGTGAAAGAGAGTGGGGGATGATGATGGTAGGATTTTATGATTTCAATTGTGATTATTAGCAGGATTAATTGTGATTGTCAAAACTATAAACCCTAAGGCCAGGATGGGTTACTTTTGTGATCCAACTAGGTTTAAAAGGAGCAATCTCAGACACAGAAACAGATGGTCTAAGAACTATCAAGAAGGAAAAAGATGAGTGGAATGTGAGATACCTACCTAGAAAAGCAGTAATGACAGAGGCAACGGAAGAGGTGACAGCAAAGGTTGTGGCATGGAGTGACACAGCATCTTCTGGCTTTAGGTCAAGTGACTGAATAAGGCTGTGTACTTGCAGGCAGGAAGCTGGATTGCAGAATGTGTCCTTTGGACATTTAAATGGATTTATATCTTTTGTTTTGTTTTGTTTTGTATATGTGCATCAAATATTTTTTGTTCATTTTTGAAATACAACATATAAATGGAGCCAGTGCATTTTCAGTTGTATCCATTTCATTTATATCATGTTAAGCACAAGTAAGACTTTGCAATTTTCGTTATTTAGAGATTATGCATATGGTTTACAGGTGCCAAATTGACAAGAGATGGATTTTGATAGTTAAGGCTTTCTGTCAACTTGATTGCGGGAGGATTCCCAGTGGTTTGGCAGTTCAGATATGGTTATCCTGACAGTCAAACCTAATGCAGCATAGTTAACTGTATGATGCTTGGCTATGAGCAGGCATAGTTAACTTTATGATTATTGGCTATGAGAAGTCAATCAATTGAAAGGATGTTTCCTTGGGCATGTGACCTGCTCCCAATATAATGGACACATAGAAAATGCTTGCTCTCTTTTACAACTAGAAACTCCTGGGACGCTACAATTGTGAGCCATTTCTTTGATATAAACTTATCTATATTGTAGCGTGGTGGTTATGAATCGGGCTGCAAACCTTAAGGTCAGCGGTTCGAAACTACCAGTCACTCCGCGGGAGAAAGATGAGGCTTTCTACACCCGTAAAGATTTACACCCTCGGAAA
>NW_006408644.1:514037-518089 GCF_000296735.1 Chrysochloris asiatica | reverse complement strand
CGAGATGGATCAGCCAGGTGGCATCATTGATGGACTCAGGTGTGGCCGTAGTAGTGAGGTTGGCCCAGGATTGAACATCGTTTCATTCTGCTGTGCATAGGGTCGCTATGAGTCGGTTCCGATTCGATGGCACCTGACAACAACAACAACATATATCTATGTAAATTCAAACTGAAGTTGAAGAAAATGAAAACAGGTCCATGAGAACTAAAATATGACCTTGAATTTATCCCACCTGAATTTAGAGATCATCTGAAGAACAGATTTGATGCATTAAACATTAGGGAGCGGGGACTTCCGGTTTGCCAAGCAGCCAGATGGCACAGGTGAGAGGGCCTCCGAGTTCAGGGAACTCATGAAAGAAACCTTCCTGTGGCGAAACCACACCCTTACAGCCACCATAAGTCTCAGTACTTCAAAATCTTAAACTCGCTTTTAAAAAAAATCACTGTACTGAGGAACTATTGCCTTTTTAAACTTTCACCCACCGTTGTGTGCAGCGATAGCCCCAACTCCTTTGAGCTTGGGGGGCAGAATGAAACCAGCTCGTGTGGACAGCGGCATTTCCAGTAACAGGGAGCCTTGAACAGGGGGAACTACTGGAGAAAGGGGAAGAGAAGGAGAGGGACCTCTGCCCTAGTGTAATTTCAATGCTTGCGGTGGGCAGAAAAAAATCAGCTAACACAGGACACAGAGAGGAGAAAGAAAAAATAAAAAAAAAAACAGCGACTGTCTGACGTCATCAGGCACAGACCGTATCCGCCCACCCGAGTGGCCTCTACCCCGCTCAGTTAAACCGCACTCACCCGCCCCATTACCCCCTCGGTCCCCACACCCCCACCTTCCCAGACCCCAACCAAACCGGAAAACGAGCACCCACCGGAGCGTGCCTTAACCTTTGGAATGCGTACACACCCCGCTGACCCCGCCCATATGGCATAACAAGCAAGAGCCCCACATAGGCCGCCCGAACCCCCCGCAGGCCTGCACTGTTTGCCAGACCTTGCGCAAGCACTTCCCTGCCCATGGGACCCATTGCTAGCCCTGCCCAGCCTGACTGATCGTGCACGACCCAGCCCTGACCACCAGTCCCCTGCACAAGCTCCGCCCTGACCTCCGACCCCACGCTCCTCCACGGAATCATTCCCTCTACCCTGCCCGCACGCCATAACAAGTGAGAGCACCACCCAGCCTCCCAGAACCCCCGTGGGACCCGCCCTGCTTGCCAGACGCCACGCGACACACGCACCACCCGCAGGAACACCCCCAAGCCCCTCCCTGCCTGCCGGACCCTGTGCCACCAAAGCAGACCCCACACGACCGCCGTCCTGCCCGCCACGGCCACTACGTAGACAAGACCTAACCACACCTACTACACATAACAGACAGCAAGAGACGCCTATCTTCTGATCATATTAATAATAATTACAATAAAACAAGAATCATAATGCCCAACAAGAAAAAATTAACATTATCGAAACACTTCCAAAAGCAGAAGAGGCCAGCAGATGCAAATGAGCTGGAGACAGACAAAAGCTTTATAGACGAGGAGGAACGGGTTCTGGATATGCCTGAGAGGGAATTCAGAAGAATGATATGGAAACAAATTCAAATACTCTGAAAAGGGGTCTAGAAAAATAAGGAAGAAGTAAGGAAAGTACTGCAGGAACAGTCTAATAGGACTGACACAGCATTGGAAACAATTCAAAACTTGCAAAACGACATCCAGATGATTAATAATAAAATATCAGAAATAGACAATAGCCTGAAAGAGGAAAGGAGCAGACTAGAAGAGATGGAAGCCAGAACTAGCGAGCTGGAAGACAAATCTCTCAATACTGCCTAGATAGAACAGCAAACAGCTAAAAGGATAAAACAATCTGAAGACAGTCTAAGATTCATGCTGGATAACATGAAGAGGAGCAATGTAAGAATTATTGGCATCCTGGAACAAGAAGAAGCAAAGAAGTCCACAGAGGAAATAGTTGAAGAGCTTCTGGAAGAAAACTTCCCTAACATCCTGAAAGAAGAGAAGATAAACATTCAAGAAGCTCAGCGTACCCCGGAAGGATAGATTCCAAAATAAAGTCTCTAAGACATATAATAATCAAGCTCTCCAAGACCAAAGACAAGGAAATACTAAAAGCAGCCAGGGAGAAGAGAAACATAACCTATAAAGGCAAACAAATTAGTTAAGTGCTGACTATTCAGAAGAAACAATGCAGGCAAGAAAGGAGACATATACAAAACCCTGCAAGAAAAAAACTGTCAACCAAGAATCTTCTATCCCTCAAAACTATCAATCAACTATAATGGTGCGATCAAAACATTCCAGGATAAACAGAATTTGAGGGAATTTATCAAAACCAACCCAGCAATTCAAAACATCCTTAAGGGAGTTCTGTGGACAGAAAACCAACAAGAACAGACAACAAACAGAGCCTGACAAGTAAGTCAACACCATCTGGAACACAGCCAACAGAAAACAGAGACCAGAACGGAACAAGACTACAACAACAAACTCAAGAGAGCCCAGAGATCAACTGAAGGACATAAACATATCAATGTCAAAGAAGGGACAAACACAACAACAGAAGTCCAGGTGGTAGAGACACCAGGCAACTCACAACTTGCAATGGAGGATCTTAAATGCAGAGAAAAGCTAGTAGACTACAAGGCAACCCCAAAGAAAGTTAACACCCAACAACATATCATGAAAACGAATTCCCAAACAGAACAAATGAACAAAGAAACTAGGAAGAAACCGAACAGAATCAACTCAAAAAACACAAACCTAGTATAAGAAGGAAAGCAGAACCAAAGAACAAACAACACCACCAAAAAAGTACATGACAGTAATCAACACATACTTATCGATAATTACATTGAAGGTCAATGGAGTGAATGCACCAGGGAAGAGACAAAGAGTGGCAGAATGGATAAAAAAACAAGATCCATCAATATGCTGCTTGCAAGAGACACACCTTGCACACAAGGACAAAAACAGACTGAGAATCAAAGGATGGAAAAAAAATTTATCAAGCCAACTCCAGCAATAAACAAGCAGGAGTGGCCATACTAATCTCCGAAAAAGTAGACTTTAAGGTAAAAACCAGCATAGGAGACAAAGAAGGACACTATCTCATGCTCAAAGGGTCAATTGAGCAAGACAACATAACCATAATAAATATATACGCTCCCAATGAAAGAACACCAAAATACATGAAGCAAACCTTAATGGAATTGAAGAAAGAAATAGATAAATCCACAATTATAGTAGGAGATTTCAACACACCACTCTCAAAAAAGGATAGAACAACCAGAAAGAAACTTGACAATGCCATGGAGGAACTTAACAACACAATCAACCAGCTTGACCTCATAGACATATACAGAGTATTTTATCCAACAACGGCACAATACACATTCTTCTCCAGTGCACATGGAAAATTTTCCAGAATTGACCATGTGTTAGGCCACAAAACAAGCCTCCATAATTCACAAGCATCAAAATAGTACAGAGCATCTTCTCAGACTATAATGCTATAAAACTAGAAATCAACAACAAGAAGGCCAAAACAATAAAGTCGAATACATGGAAACTGAAAAACACCCTACTGAAAAGCGACTGGGTAAAAGAAGAAATTAAACATGAAATCACAAAGTTCCTAGAAACAAACGAGAATGAAAACCAAACATACCAAAATCTTTGGAACACGGAGAAAGCAGTCCTGAGAGGTCAATTTATTGCGATAAATGCACACATCCAAAAAGAGGAAAGAGACAAAATCAACATGTAAACACAGCACTTTCAACAAATAGATGTACACCAGCAGAGAGAACCGACAGTCACTAAAAGAAGGTAAATAATAAAGATCAGAGCAGAAATAAATGAGATGGAAAACCAAAAAACTATAGACAGAATCAACAGGACAAGAAGCTGGTTCTTTGAAAGGATTAATAAAATTGACAAACCATTAGCAAAACTAACTAAAGAAAAGAGGGAGAGGAAGCAAATTAATAGTATTAGAAACCACATAGGTGAAGTCACA
>NW_006408644.1:501803-506740 GCF_000296735.1 Chrysochloris asiatica | reverse complement strand
AACTATCTGGCCGACTGATTGGAAGAGATCCATATTTGTGCCCATTCCAAAGAGAGGTGACCCAGCGGAATGCGGAAATCATTGGGCAACCTCTTTGATATCACATGTGAGTAAAGTTTTGCTAAAGGTAACACAGAAACAACTACAATTGTACATTGACAGAGAACTTCCAGAGGTTCAAGCTGGATTCTGAAGAGACCGTGGAACGAGAGATATCATTGCTGATGTCCGATGGATCGTGGCTCAAAGCAGAGATTATCAGAAAGATGTTTACCTATGCTTTATTGACTTCGCAAAGGCTTTCGATTGTGTGGATCATGACACAACATGGACAACATTGAGAAGTATGAGTATTCCAGAACACTTAATTGTATGGTGAAAGGATACGATTTTGGTGAACAACTCTCCTGATTTTAAACCATTCACTATCTCTTTATTCTGTTCAAACAACTGTCTGCTCGTCTATATACAGGTTCCTCATGAGTACAATGAATACCCATTCTTTACAATGTTATCATCCATAGTATCCTATGTATGATTCACACAGTCAAAATCCTTTGAATAGTCAATAAAACGCTGGTAAACATCTTTTTTGTTTTCAGCCAAGATATCTCTCCTTCCAGGTCTTTGTCTGAATCTGGCACATGATATTAGTGATATTGTTTGATAATTTTCACATTCCATTTGGTGACCTCTCTTTGGAATGGGCACAAATATGGATCTCTTCCAATCAACTGGCCAGGTAGTTGTCTTTCAAATTTTTTGGTATAGATGAGTGAGTGCCTCCAGAGCTGCATCGATTTGTTGAAAGATTTCAGTTTGTATTTTTCATCAATTTCTGGAGCCTTGTTCTTTGTCGTTGCCTTAAGTGCACCTTGGACTTATCCCTTAAGTACTGTTGGCTCTTCATCATATGCTACCTTTTGAAAATGCTGAACATCAACCACTTCTTTTGGGTACAATGACTCTGTGTTCCTTCTATCTTCTTTTGATTATAAGTATAACTTTATAGCTAAAAATAATTTTAAGCAAAGTTAATCTTTTTTAAGCTTTTCATTGTGAATTGAATAAAGGTATATAGACAAGCTCATCATTTTTACATTCAATAAATAATAATCTTTGTTTCATCTCAATGATTGCGATCCCCTCAATATAACAATAGTTATTTCCTCCCTGTTGTTCCTATTTCCATTCCATCTCCCTTCCAAGTTTTGTCCTTTGTAAATGTTGTCCTTTTGATTTTGAATGATTGACAGTTCCAAAGTGAGTATACCTTACTAGTGTTGTTGCTCACCTCCCCTCTGTATTGCTCTGCTAAAAATTGATCCATGCGGGTGAGATCCTTTATAGACCTGCAGGGTGGTCAAGGGCCATAATCTCAGGTTCCTCCATTCTCTTTCTGACCAGTAAACCTTGTCTTTTTTCTTTTAAATAATTTTGAATTTTGTTCCATATTTTATTTTACTCTATCAAGGACTTTCTAATGTGATTCTTTTCAGAGCAGTAGGTCATAGTAGCCTGACACCATCTAGTTCTTCTGGTCTCAGAATCATGGAAATTGATATGCACATGTTCCATTATTCCTTTGGATTAATTGATTCCAAGTATCCTCAATTCTCATCACTATTCTTTCTTTCTCACATGGAGAAACCAATAGTAGCAACTTGGATAGCCGCTCATGAGCTTTTAAGATCACAGGTGCTACTCACCAAAGTAGGGTGTAGAACATCTCCTTTGTGAACTATGTTAAAGCTAATTGACCATGGTGTCCCCCGAGACAATGGTCCAGAGCTCCTAGGCCCAGAAACTCATTGACTTAAAACGTGTGATTGTGTCTAAGAAATTTTCATCACTTTGCCCACTGTATGCTGCATCTTATTCTAATTATATTTGTAGGAAAGGTAAACCCATGTGCAAATATCCTCTTTCAAATTCTTATTTATTTGTGTGTACACTCCCACTCTTCCTCTCATACCCATTCACCCTCTGTCTCTGTCCACACATCTACATGCAGAACACTGTTGTTCCAAGGTGGTGGGTCTATCACTGTTTACCTCTATCCCCTTTAGCCCTTGATTGCCTGCCTGTGTCTTCACCTGTTTTCATTATTCTTCTGCCAACCTGCCTCTTGTATATTGTCCTCCCCACCACGCAGATTAACATGTGTCTACCTTCTAGTCTTGGTGTGGTACTATGGGCTAATGCATGAGACTGCAAAGTCATTTGAGCTGTAAGGTCGGTGGTTCAAGCTCACCTGCTGCTCCTTGGATCCCCTAGACAGGGCCGCTATGGGTCAGAAATGACTCAATGGCACTTAACAACAACAACAACCCTCTAGTCAGTGAATTACTCTCCCTTCCCTCTGCCCCCTGGTAACCATCAAAGAATGTTTATTTTAATATGAAAACCTTGTCTTGAGTTTTTATGATAGTGGTCTCATGCAATATTTGTCCTTTTGTGATTAACTAATATCACTCAGCATAGTATCCTCCTCATCCATTCACCATATGAGGTGTTTCACAATTTCATCAGTATTAACCATACTATTATATTTTCAGTATGTACCAAAGTTTGTTTAGCTAGTCTTTCATTTATGGGCATTTAGGCTGACTCCATCTTTTTGTTATTGGTTATAGTGCTCAATGAACATTGGTGTGCATATATCTACTTGTATCCTGTAAGAAATATTTATCTTGATTAAATAAGTTTTACTTTAGTTATAAGGATCATTTCATCTCTCCACTGGTCCTCTATATAAAACCTTCAAGTTTTATTTATCTTAGCACTGTACAGAAAGTCAAGAAAATAGATTTTTGTTCCTATTAAGAGAAGGGCCATGACTGGTTTAACTGTAATAGAGCGAGAAACAATCTCCCAAGTATTACACCCTTATGCATTGAAACTCCTCTGTTGCAGTATGTAAGTATAAAACATTTATGATTGTGAAGTAGTTCTTTCCATTACCAAATTATCTAAACAATTGTCTTCATGTTTGATCAGATGTTATATTTATGGCATCTCAGTGATATCCTTCTTGCCTTCCTTGTAAGAGACTAGTGTTTGATTCCTGGTCAATACACCTCATGCACAGCCACCACACATGTGTCAATAGTGGCTTGCATGTTTCTATGAGGCTGAACAGATTTCAGTGGAGCTTCCTGACTAAGACAGGCTAGAAAGAAAGGACTGGTGATCTATTTCTGGAGATCCGCCACTGAAAACCCTATGGCTCTCAATGATCTAATCCACAACCAAACATGCAGATTGCAGCATTTTGTTGCATTGTGCATCAGTTGCCATGACTTTGGGACCAGCTCCTTGGTATCTGGCAACAATTTCAATACCAAATATAGCACTTTATACAAATTATGCAAGAAAAGGCATACTTTAATTATTTAACAGTTAGTCACACTGATGTTGAATTTGTCACATTGAATATATTAAGGTCTGTATTTTGTAATTGGTTAAGTCTTATAACTAATTCTCAAAAATTATTGAAGAGTTTCATTTTCTTCCATTTTCCTTCTAGTGAGACTACAACACATACATAAAGGGAAAATATTATTAAAAACGACATATCCAAGAGACGAGTGGCGGTGCTTCCCTGACCCAACAGCACAGGTGCAGGGGCTCTGGTAGTGGGTGGACAGTGTCGCACAGGGGGGGCCCCGCCTGGTAGACAGATGGCCCGTGAGCAAACATAAGACTTTAGCCCCCAACATTGTGGACTTGCTTTTTTAAAGGGTCGAGCTACTGGAGAGTTCTGTGCGTTTTGGACCTGCGCTCAGCTCCCTCTTTGGGACGGCGCCCTGCACAACTGCAGAGCTTAGAACAAAGGGCCTGAGCAGACTGGTTTGGAGGGCAGGCACGCCCGGAGAGCCGGTGGGGCCACAGGGACTGGCACAGTCCTTCGTGAGGGGTGGGGGGTCTCATTGCCATGGAAGGAGTTGCCTACTTAGATGTAGGGTGGCCAGGGTGCCCACGGTGCAGGGAGACAGAGAGAGGCATTTTTTGATGACTTAGACAGGGACGCCATCATCTGCCATCTGCTAGTCCCGCCCTCCTACCACTCTGCCTAGGCTAGCCCTCTGCCCAAACTCCAAGGCTCAGGCCCGGCCATCAAGGCACAAGCAGAGACGCTTTGAGATGGTTTTTTTTACCACCAGTGACAAGGCAATCCTGCTGTGGCTCTGCGGGTTAAGGGACCAAACTGCAGAGCCTTTTGAGCTGCAAGGTCGGAGGTTCGGGACCACCAGCTGCTCCTTAGAAATCTGATACATGTGTTTTTTTGTTTGTTTTGTTTTTTCTTTTTGCTCTGTGGGTTAAGGGAACAGACATGCAGAGTCTTTTGAACTGCAAGGTCAGTGGTTTGTGTCCACCAGCTCCTCCTTTTTGCACTGCGGGTTAAGGGAGTAGACTGCAGAGCCTTTTGAACTGCAAGGTCAGTGGTTAGCGTCCACCAGCTGCTTAGAGATTGCCTTATTTAATCTTGTTGTTTTTTTCTGATGCTGAATCCTTTCTCCTTTTTTGTCCTTTCTTTTTTGCTGTTGTTGTTTTTTGTCTTGCTTCATTATTATCTCATTATCACTTTTGTTTTAGACTTTGCTTTTGATTTTGTTTTCTACCCGACTAGTGTTGCTTGGTGGTCACATAGCCTCCCTTCTGCTATCGGAAAACTCCGTTTTTGTCTTTGATTTTGATTTTGGCTTTGTTTTCTACCCGACTGGAGTTGTTTGGCTGCCACATAGAAGAGTGAAAAGGGAAGACTACATCCTGATCACATCCTCCTGGAGGCAATCATAAAATATAAAAAATTACCAAACTACATAATTAATTAGTAGGGCCAGAGATAAACATTAAACATATCCAAGAAGCAAAAGCAGATGTCCATAGCGGCACATGTCCAAAAAAAAGATAAAATATCTGAGACAAATGAA
>NW_006408644.1:490593-491455 GCF_000296735.1 Chrysochloris asiatica | reverse complement strand
AACTTAGACATTGGCTACCTAAAATGAGGGGGCGATAAAGGCATGAAGTGGATTGGCTTACAAGGTTTCAAGAGGGAGTTTAATATAAGAGTAGGGGTGTGAGATAGAGTTCCCACTGAATAGTTTTCATCTTGTCTAGATGGGTCTGATGAAAAGAGATGGGGATAAGATTCTTATGATTCAATAGTAAGTAATTATTATCATGACTTATTATGAATGTTACAACTGTAAAGGTAGAAGTTTTGTAACAAAAAATGGGGAAGTAGTTAATTTTACAGTTCAGAAACAGAGGACCCTAAGACCATCAAGAGAGAAAAGCACAAGCAGAAGGTGAAACCCTATCCAGAGAGGCAGCGACACCAGAGATGGAAGTAGAGATGGGGTCATGGATAGAGGGAACAACTGAGGATTCATAGAAAGAGAGGGAGGGATGGAGAGCTGAAGGCTAGGAGACAGACGTGTAGAATGTGGTGTAAATTATATATGCGTCAGTGTTTAAAAAAAAACAAAAAAGAGCGAAAGAACAAACAAGATGGCGGATTGGGTGGTTGTGCAGTAAAGGAGTTCCAACAACAACAACACAGAGTACCCGACCAAGCAGGCTCAGGGGCCGGTCCCAGACCTCTGAACCACATATAAAGGAATATTTAGAAGGTTGGAAGGCTCACAGCTGGGGGAATTTGTGGCAGAAGAAAGAAATCTATTGCTTTCTAGTCTGGGATGCTCGGCTGCTCCAGGAGCCACCATCTTGGGTGAGACCACGTGGGGGAAGGATTGAAGCAGCCACAGACGCCTGGCAGAACCGCTGAGATAAAGATGTGGACAGTCTTTTCTTTTGGTATCTGTTCATTGGTCCCTTGCT
>NW_006408644.1:464741-488708 GCF_000296735.1 Chrysochloris asiatica | reverse complement strand
ACTGCCTTATGAATATTAGTTTCCCTTGCATATTATTGTAAAATAGACACTTGAGTGGTATAGAAAGGAATGTTGGGAAACACGATTAGAGAAAACTTGTAAGCCCGCCTTCAGCCTATAACTGATTGGAATATCTAAAAGGGGTTCTACAACTTGTCCAGTGAAATAGGCCTCATGTAAAGTCTATACAGAGTATGCGACCTTAGGTGGAATCCTGAGTCCCATCCACAACCTTTTGAGGTGAGACATTTCCGCTAGAGAAGGACATCATGCTTGGTTAAGTGAAGAGACATCAAAAAACAGGGATACCCCCAACAAGATGGATTGGTACATTGAAAGCAACAATAGATTCAAGCACAGAAGCAATTGTGAGGATGGCGTAGGACTGGGTGGTGTTTCGTTCTCTTGGTCATAGGGTCACTATGGGTTAGAACCAACTCAATGATGCCTAACAACAACAACAATGGGGCTATGGGGGCATGTTGACTCTGTAAATAAACACTGGACTGCAGACCACAAGTAGACTTCAGACCACAAAGTCTGTGGATCCAGCCCACCATCTGACAAGGCTTTCTGTTCCCACAAAAATTTGCTGTCTCTGAAATGCTATGCAGGGTCACTATGAGTCAGAACCGATATGATGGCACTTAATAACAAAAAAAAAAAAAAAAAAAAAACATGGATAGTTCTACCCTGCAGGGTTTCTATGACTCATAATCTACTCCAAAGCAGTGAGTAGTGGGTACCATGTTCCAAGCCCTGTATTAGGGCTCAGGGACACAGGAGTGTACAAGACAGCAATGTCCTTGCCTTTATGGAATGTACACTCTAGTTTAAATTTGCTGGTAATTAAATCTGTCTGTACAGAACAATGTGATAATTGCTATGCTAGGGCAAGACCCCACAGGATTTTCTATGCACAGATAGGCTGGATGCCTTGCTTTTTGTCTCATATTTCAGTACAGTGGAATATCAGGAAAGCTTTTCCAAGAAATGAAAAATACCCAGGTGAAGAGTAATGAGTGGATTTAGAGCGTCCAGTGAGAGAAGAAGCATATAAAATTGTTCCTGGTATGGCGCTGTAGGATTAGCACTGGACTGCAAACCACATACATCAGTATTTCAATTCCTCTTCACTTTAAGCAAGCAAGGTTGTGTCTTCTGCATATTGTAGGTTGTTAATGAGTCTTCCTCCAATTCTGATGCCATATTCCTCTTCAAATGGTCCAGCTTCTCATATTGTTTTCTAAGCATGTAAATTGAATAAGTATGGCGAAAGGATATAATTCTGGCTCATACTGTTGCTGATTTTAAACCATTCTGTATCCCCTTGTTTTGTTCTAAAAATTGCTGCTTGTTCTATGTACAGGTTCCTAATGAGTTCTGGAATAACCATTCTTTGAAATTGTATCCATAATTTTGTATGACCCACCCAGTCTAAGGAATCCTGGTATGGCACCGTGGGTTAAAGCACTGGAGTACAAAGTCCATTTGAACCACAAGGTAGGTGGTTCAAGCTCACCAATCGATCCTTGGAAACCATATACAAAGTCTCTATGAATCAGAATTGACTCTACAGAACGTAATAACAACAAAAAACCAAGTCTGTGATCCACACATTGACAATGTCTTTGCATAATCAATAAAGGACAGGTAAACATCTGTCTGGTATTCTCTGCTTCCAGCCAATATCCATCTTACTTCAGCAATGATATCCCTCCTTCCATGTCCTCGTTTGACTGCAGCTTAAATTACTGGCTGTTCCCAGTCAATGTTTTGCTGCAACAATTTTTAAATCATCTAATGCAAAATTTTACTTGCATATGATAGTAACAATATTGTTCGATGATGTCCACATTCCATTGGGTCACCTTTATTTAGAATGGGTGCAAATATAGATCTCATCCAATCGGTTGACCAGCTAGCTATCTTTCAAATTTCTTGGCATAGATGAGTGTGCACCTCCAGTGCTGCATCAGTTTGTTGAAAAATTTCAGTTGGTGTTCAGTCAATTCCTGGAGCCATGTTTTTTACCAATGTTTTTAGTGCAGCTTATACTTCTTCCTTCATTATCATTGGTTTTTGATCATATGCTACCTATTGCAATGGTTGAATATCAACTAATTAGTTTTTGTACAATGACTCTGTACATTTCTTCCATCTTCTTTTGATGCTTCCTGCATTATTCACTATTTTGCCCATATTGCTGTTGTTATGTTGGTTCCGACTCATAGCAACCCTGTATAGGGTCTCCAAGTAGTGACTAGTGGGTTTCAACTGCCAATGTTGTGGTTAGCAGTCTAATGTTTATCATATAGCACCACACCAAGATTCCATTTTGCCCAGATAATCTTTCAGTGTTATAACCCAAGGCTTGAATTTTTTCTCCAGTTCTTTCAGCTTGAGAAATGCAGAGTGCATTCATCCTTTTTGGTTTTCTAATGCCAGTTCTTTGCACATCTCATTATAATACTTTACCTTGTCTTCTCAACCTGTCCTTTGAAATTCTCTGTGTAATTTTTTGCTTCCTCATTTCTTATAGTTACTTTAGCTTCTCTAAATTTCAGAATCTCTTCTGACATCCATTTTGGTCTTTTCTTGCTTTCTTGACTTTTTCATTATCTTTTGCTTTTTTCCTGTATGATGTTCTTGATGTCATCCCATAGATCTTCTGATCTTGTGCCTAATGCATCAAATCTGTTCTTCAGATGGTCTCTAAATTCAGGTGGGATATATTCAAGGTCATATTTTGGCATTTGTGGACTTGCTTTAATTTTCCTTAGCTTCAACCTTGAACTTGTGTATGAACAAGTGGCTTTATTTTGGCTGCTGATATTGAGCTTATCCATCATTTCTTCCCACAGATATAACCAATTGAATTTCTATGCATCCTATCTGGTGAGATCCACATGCCTTTTATGTTACTGTAAAATGGCATTTGCAATGAATAAGTCATTGATCTTGCAAAATTTTATCATGTGATCTCCAGCAATGTTTCTATCAGCAAGGCCATATTTTCCAACTACTGATCCTTCCTTTTGTTTCTAACTTTGACAATTATCAATGCATATTGATTGTACATTTGATCAATTTTAGACTGAAGACGTTGGTAGCAACTGAAGACGTTCTTCAATTTCATCATTACTGAGTTTAGTGGTTGGTGCATACATTTAAATAATAGTTGTATTCACTGGTCCTCCTTGTAGGTGTATGGATTTTTTCCTATCAGGATGGCATTGTATTTCAAGATGGGTTTTGAAATGCTCTTTTTGACGATGAATGTGAAATCATTCCTCTTCAAATTGTCATTCCTGGCATAGCAAACTATATGATCCTCCAATTCAAAATGGCCAATATCTGTCCATTTCAGTTCATTAATGCCTAGGATATGTGCTCCATTTCACTTTTGACAATATCTAATTTTCCTAGAGTCATACTTCATACATTCCAAGTTCTGATTATTAGTGGATGTTTACAGCTGTTTCTTCTCATTTTGAGTTGTGCCTTATCAGCAAATGAAGACCCGAAAAACTTTGCCCTATCCACATCATTAAGGTCAACTACTTTGAGGAAGCAGTTCTTGCCCAGTCATATTTTGAATGCCTTACAACAAGAGGTAGTTGTTCGAACAGAGCTTGGGAACACTGAATGTTTTAAAATTGGGAAAGGTGTGCGACAGGGTTGTGTTCTTTCACCATACTTGTTCAATTTGTATGTTGAGCAAATAATACGAGAAGCTGGGTTCTATGAAGAAAAATGTGGCATCAGGATTGGTGGAAGACTCATTAACAACCTGCGATATGCTGATGATACAACCTTGCTTGCTGAAAGTGAAGAGGACTTGAAACATATACTTATGAAGATCACAGAGCACAGCCTTTGATATGGATTATATCTCAATGTTAAGAAAACAAAAATCCTCACCACTGGACCAATAAACAACATTCTTATCAATGGAGAAGAGATTGAAGTTGTCAAGGACTTCATTCTTCTTGGATCAACTGTCAACACTCACGGAAGCAGCAGTCAAGAGATCAGACAATGTATTGCATTGGGTAAATCTGCTGCACAGGAACTTTTTAAAGTACTGAAGAGCAGAGATGTCAGCTTGAGAACTAAGGTGCACCTGATCCAAGCCATGGTATTTTCAATAATTTCATATGGATCTGAACGCTGGACAGTGAATAAGGAAGATTATAGAAGAATTGATGCCTTTGAGTTGTGGTGTTGGAGGAGAATACTGAAAGTGCCATGGACTGCCAAAAGAACCAATAGATCTGTTTTGGAAGAAGTACAACTAGAGTGCTCCTTGGAGGCCAAGATGGCTATACTTCGTCTCTCCTACTTTGGACACATTGTCCGGAGAGAACAGTCACTGGAGAGGGATGTCATTCTGGGTAAGGTGGAAGGTCAGAGAAAAAGAGGAAGACCCCCAACGAGATGGATCAGCCAGGTGGCATCATTGATGGCATCAAGTGTGTCAGCGGTAGTGAGGTTGGCCCAGGATCGGACATTGTTTCATTCTGCTGTGCGTGGGGTCGCTATGAGTAGGTTCTGACTCGATGGCACCTGACAACAACAACAACAACCTGAGGGGCTCATCTTTCCACACTGTATCAGACAATGTTCAATTGCTATTCATAAGCTATTCAGTGGCTAACCATTCAGAAGTCACCTGCCTCTTCTTCTTGGTCTTTGTTAGTCCGGAAGTTCCACTGAAACTTGTCCACCATGGGTGACCTTGATAGTATTTAAGATGCAAGTGAAATGGCTTCCATATTCACAGCAACTCACAAGTCACTACTTTATAACAAAGGGACACACCAAGAGTTAAATTCTGAAAGGTCTTTTCATCAGTCAGGGAACAAAGAGAAAACAAATGCTACACTCTCAGGAGATTCTAAAGAAGGCTTCAAGAAGGGACTCTTTGCAAGCAGGGTGAAGAAAAAGCAATAAGAGATGATGAAGGGAAGTGGCAGGGCCAGATTTGTGTTTAAAAAATATGGAGACTAGTTAGCAGCTAGTGCAATAATCCAAGAAAGAAATGATAGTGACCTGTTCAGAGTTAATAAATAGCAAGCAGTGTGGAACAGGAAGAAGTGGATGGATTTACAATATTTAGAAAGTAAAATCAAGAGATTTCATGAATGAAAAGAAATTAAGAGTCAGGGGAAAACAATGTCATGTTTTTGCCTTTAGTTACCATATGGAATGTGGCCTCATTCAGAGAGATAGCAAGCAAGAGAGCAAGATAAGGTTGAGTTTGAGATGTATTTGTGTCATCATGGCAGTTAGGTTTTTAAGTACAGAAAAGGAGTGTTAGCTGGACATTTTAGATGTAGGGATATAACGTAATTTTCCAGAAAGAGTACATAGGATGAAGAGAAAAGTGAACCTAGATCAGAGAACCCTGAGAATCATTAATATCTAAGGGACAGACAGGCAAAAATAATAAAATCTTCAAAGAAGATCCACAGCATGATGCAACCAAATGCTGCTTAATGTGATACATAAGAGAATTCTTCATGAACACCCTCGATAATCATAGCAGTGAGATACATATCTCTCTTTGGTCTCAGGCATATTCTCCAGGTTGTCTCTTACAACTATTAAACTGACTTATTTGCCCTGGACTGCAAAATGCTGAAACTTAGCTTCCATATTATAAAAGCTATTTCAAGTCTAATGTATTTGGTTACCCATGATGCTGGAGCATAACTAAAATAAAACTGTACACAATTTTTTCATCCCTATTTCTGTTCTTTTAAAATCTGAATCCTATAGCTTCCTTTATTGTTCTGTATTTCTGGAAGCTTGTTGGGTTTTTCTATTCTTATTTTGTTATATCATATGCCTTGAATCTGAGAATATTGTGTTTATGTATTCTGTTGCCTTCCCTTTACATCATGGTTTTTTTTAACAAAAAGAAAAAAAAGCATTATGAAAATAGTAAAATATACTCTAGAGTTTTGACCCAAGGCAAACAAGTATAGTTTGAGTGTATATAAAACCTCTGAGCTTATTTATTTTGTATCATTATAATTCATCCATCAGTTTTTGTACTCTCTATCTGAAACCTGCATGCTACTCGTGAGGCAAAGTTGGACACTGAGATTTCTAATTTAGTTTCTTTGACAGGTGAACTCACATGCACCCAGAAATTGCTAGTATGTAAGTACAGCTGTAACTGCAGATGAGATCAAGGGGATTTTCTTGCCAACACTGGCATTCATCTGCTTTGGAGGATTTTTCTCAACTTCTCTTTTTCTTAGCTTATAATAGATGGCCTAGTTGTTTTATATGAATTACACCTGTTTCACAAATCAAGTACATTTAGAGACTTTCCAACATGCATGTGGAATTTGTGAGCTGCCAAAAACTACTACTTTCCAGAAAGTAGAAATCTCTAAGGTGTACTTGGACAGTCCCTGTCTTCTTAGTCTTGCCGTGCCCTGTGTTCTTCTCATCTGTTTGTTTTGTTTTGTTCGTGGTTGGTTGAATTGATGTCTCCATTAGATCTAATCACCTGGAGGCTGAGGAACATGGTACTTCCTCCAGGTTTTACTTTCTCTCTATATTCACTCCAGATGTCATAATCCTTCTTTGGGGTTTCATTAAGTGCAATGACACTACGTACCCAATTATTTTCAATATATATAATAAATCAAGTTACTGACAAGACAATTTGATAGGTTACAATCATCATTTGATGTCCCTTTAATTTTTCCTCCTCTTAACCATTGCATATTTATTTTCATATGTTTCTTTTTTACTCCTAATTGCTACCCTGACCTTCATTAATTTTGAAAATGTCTATGTTCTGTTCATCTAGTTGCTTTTTGAAAAAATCTATAAGCCATTTGCCATCAAGTCTTATAGCAACCCTATGTGCGTCAGAGTAGAACTACATTCCATAGGGTTTTCAAAGACTGACCTTTTGGGCATAGATCACCATGCCTTTCTTCCAAGGTACCTCTGGATGGATTTAACCTTTCAGTTAGAAACTCAGTGCATTAACTGGACTCCTTTCTGTCTAAAGAGACTGGTATATCTTTGATTATTTTTCTTTACTGTTCAATGTATCAAGGCTTTCCACGTGTCCTGCATGTCACCTAACAGCTACTTTGTGAGCCATTCTGCTAAGAATGTTTTAAAATGTTTTCTATTGAAAAATCCAGGTTTTAGAGACCTTTCTTCTTCACCACTAGAAACACTGCCATTGAGACACAATAACTTCAGCATATTTGTAGGTACTCAGCCATAAGTTATTAGCATCATGTTCATCTTAGTTCATCTTACTTGGTGATGTACATATTGTGTCAAAAAGCAATCATGTTCCAATGCCATAAAAATCTTCCAGTCTTGTCTCTACTACTTAATGCTGCCAGTCTATCCCTGGATAGTTAAAAGCTCTTATTACTACTTCCACTCTGGCCTCTTTACAAGCCTTTTTTATGTGCTCAAGTCATTTCACAGTCCACTTGCTCCTTTTGTTTGGTGGCCTACAATATACAGCATTCCAATAGCTAGTTTACAGAAACATGATCCAACATATCCAGCTTCTAATGGCTCTGTACTGTCACTAGGCTCTTCTGAGCCTCTGTTATTATAATAAGAAATTCTTCAGGTATATAGTAGTCCTGATGTGACTCTGTGGGATAAAGCACTGAATCTTAATGTTGGTTTGAACCACAAGGTCAGAGGTTCAAATTCACCAACCGTTATGAGTCACCACTGACTCTACAGCACTTAACAACAGCTAACAATCAGCATGTAATTCCTATTCTACATTGCTTCATACCCCTCTGAAATAGTGTTCTGATGAGTATAATTACAGTAAGGAGCTTCCAGATCCTGTATCTCAAGGACATATTAAATTCCCAAATTAACCTCACTTGGTTCCAACCTTAAGAGACTTATAGTAAATAAGTAAATAATGCATGAGCATGTAAATCCATTTGATAAAACTTTTTAAATGTTATAGACTTACAGAGGTCTTTTGCAGTAGATTTTCCCAGTGAAATATGCTGTTTGATTTTTAGACTGCTGCTTTCATGGGTGTATATTATGGATCCAAGTAAAATAAAATTCTTGACAACTTCAAATATATATATATGTACATACATTAGTTGATGATACATCTCTAAACATTTCTCACCACTCAGATTATACCAACGATTTCATTCTGTCATGACAATCCCATTCCTTTCTATTCCATTCAATAAGCTTTTTCTCATCATGACTACCTCTGCAGGCAACAGTGTTTCCTCTTCCCTTTGTTGTTAATGTTAATTACAGTTAAGTCAGTCTCCAATTCTTTGACAACTCCATGCACTACAGGATCTACTGATGCAATCCATAGGGTTTTCATTGGCTGATTTTTCACAAGATCATCAGGCCTTCCTTTCTCTCCTCTCTTTGTTGTTGTTGAGTGCCATAGAGTCAGTTCCAACTCATAGTGAACCTATATAGGGTTTCCAAGGAGCATCTGGTGAGCTTGAACCTCTGACCTTACCAAAAAAAACAAAAACAAAAAACAAAACAAAACTTGCAAGAACACTGGTGACCATGTTGGTCTACGTGTGAGTGGAAGTGGGGGAAAAGCAGTAATGAATACATGGGCTGAGATCAACCATGTTCCATAGATTTTGAGAGAGACAAGAGGAAGGGCTCATTTGTCTGAAGTTTGGGGAGACTTGGGAACTCCTAAGACCATGAACTTTGACCTAGCCACAAAGGCTACAGCTGAGAGTGAAGTGTCCAGCTGATATGACGTGGGGGAGATGTACTAGGATGCCCAAACTTGCAGATAGTACCCATTTGACCTAGCTTGGATGGCTTGATGATCAGAACTCGACTAGAGGAAGATAAAGAAATTTTATACAGGAAGCAAGTGTAAATTGCTCAATTTGATGAGCTTGACCTTTACTTATGGCTGTAGTAGCTCAAAATACCAACTGAGAAGGAAGGAGTCTTCACATCAAGGATCAAGCCTATTCCCTCAATATACAGGGTTGATAGGACAAGCAACTTAAACATTGGCTACCCAAAATAGGGGAGCTATAAAGGCACAAAGTGGCTGGCTTACAAGTTTTCAAGAGGGAGTTTAGTTTCAGAGCAAGAAGGGGAAGGTAGAATCCCCACTGAATAATTTTCATCTTGTCTAAATGGGTATGGTGAAAGGAGATGGGAATAAGATTATTTTTAATTCAATAGTGAGTAATAGTTACTATGACAAATTGTGATTGCCACATCATTAAAGGTAGAAGTTGTGTAATAAAAAGGGGAGAGTAGTTAATTTTGTATTCAAGGAACAGTGGACCCTAGGACCTTCAAGAGGGAAGAGCAAGAGTGGAATGTAGGATATTAATGAGAGAAACAGTGACACCAGAGATTGAGACAGAGGTGATGGCATAGAGACATAGAGCAGCTGAGGACTCTAGACTCATGGGGGGCGGGGAAAGGCTGTGTGTTGGTAAGCAGGATGCTGGCTTGCAAAATGTGCCCTTTGGTTGTTTAAATGATTATATATTCCTGCGTGTTTTTGTGTACATCAAATAAAAAATAGGGGGAATATAGACAAATGCTGTTAAACAATGGTGCATGGAGGGGATTGTAATCATTTCAGTGAAACAAAATACAATTGGTCGATTGGTTGAGTGCAAAACCAATTTTCTACAATGTAAACTAACACTTAATTCATAATAAAAGCTTAACAAAAAAGTTTTCTATACTTCCAGATCTTTTTATTCCCTACTGCTTGCATGAACATTATTTTCCAATGGGCTAAGAGTACCCTATATTGTCATTTAGAATCTACAACTCATGAATATTTTCCTCTATTTGCTGTATCACATTGATTCACATACTTACCAACATTTGATATTATCAGTCTTTAATTGTAGCCATCCTGGTAGGTGCGTCCATGATTATCTTTAACTGCTTAAGCTTAGCTTGACTATATGCTTTCCAAAGCTATCCCTGCTCTAGTAGTTTGGGCAACACAATTTAGAATTTAATGGTTCTCTAAGTATTCTGTGTATATTAATTCCTTTCCCAAGATAGAATGACTGACTGTAAGCTGCTGGGAAACAAGGAAGAGGACTTAACACTGCTTTTACTTCATGGTACCTAGCACTGGATTAGGTTTACAGTAATTGCCTAGTGCTTTCTAATTGACCATTTAAAATCACAGTTGAATGCAGAGACAGGTAGGATTTAACCCAATATGTTACTTAAAATAGGAGGGTAAATAAAAAAGTATTGCTAGACTTTTGGTTTGGGTGGTGGCAGTGCAGAGTCAGGTAGGACAGGCTCCATGGGGGGGGGGGGGCAGAAAACCCAGAGAAGCTGCTTTCACAGAACAGCACCAGAGCTCTGGGTCTAGCATAAGGGTCAAGACATCAGTTTCCCACAACTGCCAGTAGAAAATTCATGGTATAAAGGAAAATATTGCAATTTAGGAATTAGTCAAGACATGGGACTCCATCTGCAGCCATGCTATCTGGGCAGAGGTCAGAGGGTGGGGCTACAACCAGACCTGCACAGTGAACTGGCACTAAAAGTGGCACAGTGACATTTGCAAAAGGAGGTTTGGGGGGATTCTACACATTTTTTCATTCCTCTTCCCTGTTGTGCCTTCTTTGCCCAGCCTGGACGCCTTCAGGCAGGTGGGTGTGCACCCCCAAAAAAGTACAGTGTTGAGATGACATCTACCCATGACACAGAGAGAAAGAGCCCCAATGGTCCAAGGGCAAATTCCTTGGTTGCTGCTTTTGATTTCTACCTTCAGAGACAAAAAATAGTAGACAATCTTTCTCCCATTAGCTTCTCAATATCTATCTGCACACTTCTACGGTAATGACTAGAGGAGGAACCTGAGCAAGTGGACACCCCCACCAACTGCTAGAGGCTTCTATGGTACACACACACTGCCTGTGTAGCAAGGTTACTGGCCAGTCAGCCACAGTTTTATTTTTGTTTCAAAGTGGTGGTTTTTATCTTTGCTTTTATATTGTTTACCCTTTAGGCGCCTTTGGATCACACATTTTTCCTGGAGATGGGAGCTTTTTCTCCCTAAATTACCCAGAAGAGCCAGCTATAATGGCCATATAGCCAAGCTACAAGCATACCCCATAATATTCCACCATTGAAACAACAGCCAGTAACAGCTTCTAAGCATTACATGCTAAAAGGAAACCCTATCTCCTGATCATATCCACCAGGAGACACCAAGTAAGCTTAATAACACAGCAACAAACATCCATTTAAGCATTAAAAACCCACATAACTACTGAAAATGACCAACAAAACACACCAAAAAAAACTCAAAACATGTCAAAATATAGAAAAGAGTAGCTGAGACAAATGCGCTGGACACAGACAAAGGTTTTCCAAAAGAGGAAGAGCAGGTTTTGGATTTGCCTCAAAAAGAATTCAGAAGAATTATATGGAAACAAATTAAAATTTTCCAAAAAGAGGTGGAGGAAAACAAGGAAGATGTCAGGAACGTACTACAAGAACAAACAAACAACATCGATACAACATTGGAAACAATTCAAAACTTGCAAAACGACATCCAGATGATTAATAATAAAATACCAGAAATGGACAATACACTGAAAGGGGAAAGGAGCAGAATTTAAAAAGATGGAAGCTAGAACCAGCTAGCTGTAAGACAAATCTCTCAAAACTGCTAAGATAAAAGAGTAAGCAGAAAAAAGGATAAAAAAAATCTGAAGAGAGTTTAAGATTCATACTGGATAACATGAAGAGGAACAACTTAAGAATTATTGGCATTCCAGAACAGCAAGAATCAGAGAAGTCCACAGAGGAGATAGTTGAAGAGCTTCTAGAAAAAAAAAAAAAATTCCCTAATATCTTGAAAGATAAGACAAACATTCAGGAAGCCCCAGGAAGGATAGACCCTAAAAGAAAATCACCAAGACATATAATAATCAAGCTTTCCAAAATCAAAGACAAGGAGGGGATCCTAAAAGCAGCCAGGGAAAAGAGAAATTTTACTTACAAAGGCAAGCAAATCAGATTAAGCTCTGACTATTCAGCACAAACCATGCAGGCAAGAAGGCAATGGGGAGACATATATAAATTCCTAAAAGAAAAAAACTGCCAACCAGGAATTGTCCATCTACAAAACTGTTGATCAAATATGATGGTGCAATCAAAACATTCCAGGATAAACAGAAGCTAAGAGAAATTGTCAAAACTAATCCAGCACTTCAAAACATCTTAAAGGGAGTTCTTTGGTCTGAAAACTAAAAAGAACAGACAACAACCAGAGATTGACAAGCATGGCAACACCACCTGAAATTCAAACGAAGGATAGCAGAGTCCAGAACAGAACAAAATTATAACAAATAATTCAAAGGAGCTGGGAGGTCAACCAAAGATCAAAATAATAGCAATGTAAAAAGAAGGGGAAAATGTAAGAACAGAGATCCAGGTGGTGAGGAGGTCAGGTAGATTACAGGATATAATGGATTCTCTTAAATGGAGGGAAAAGTTAATAGACTATAAGGTAACCCCAAAGAAAGTTAATACTTCACAACTTACCATGAAAATGAACTTCCAAGCAGAACAAGCAAACATGAAATCTAAGAAGAAACCGACAAGAAGTAGCACAAACAATATGAGAGCACAAGAAGGCATGCAGAACAAAGGAACGAACAGCACTACCAAAAAATAACATAATGGCAGCAATTAATTCATACCTATCTATAATTACATTGAATGTCAATGGATTGAATGCACCAGTGAAGAGACAGAGAGTGGCAGAATGGATAAGAAAACAAGACCCTTCAATATGCTGCCTGCAAGAGACACACCTTACACACAAAGACAAAAACAGACCAAAAGTTAAAGGATAGAAAAAAAATACCAAGCTAACTGCAACAATAAACAAGCATGAGTGGCAATACTAATCTCTGATAAAGTAAACTTTAAATCAAAAACCAGCATAAGACATAAATAAGGACACTATCTTATGATCAAAGGATCAATTGAGCAAGACAACATAACCATAATAAATATCTATGCTACCAATGAAAGAGCACCAATATATATGAAGCAAACCTTACTAGAATTGAAGAAAAAAATTGATAAATCTACAATTATAGTGGGAGATTTTAATACACCACTTTCGAAAGGGGATAGAACAACCAGAAAGAAGAGCGTGACCCTACCCAGAGAGGCAGTGAAACCAAGGATGGAGACAATTATGTGGACAAATGGAGCAGCTGGCGACACTGGACTCAGGGAGGGAGAGGGGCTGTGTGCCGATGGCTGGGGGGTGGGCCTGTGGGATGTACCCTTTGGTTATTTGATGATGCATGGAGGTGATTATAATCATTGCAATGAAACAAAATACGATAGGATGAATGTAAAACTGATATTCTCCAATATAAACCCACATAATTCACAATAAAAACTTAAAAAAAAAAAAAAAAGTATTGCTGCTAGGATTCCCATTCATACATCCACGAGTTAAATCCAAACAAAGTGTACATGTCGCTGCAGTGGATGGCTGCAAACAAATTCTCTTACTAATACACTTAATCTTTTTAGGTTGCTTTCAAGAAAATGATACCTTTTGTGCCATGAAAAAAAACTATTTTGAGGTTAGGGCTAATATCAAATTTTAGCAACTCTCAGGTGGACCTTTCCCCATATTACTGAAGCGTTACAACAGGTTTACAGGAATGTGGTCCCACATACATACAGCTTTTAGAAAGAGCAAGCATTTTAAGGGAGATCAAGAAGACCTAAAAAATTAGCCAAGAGAGGTAAGAAGACTGTCAACCTTGATGAATAAAGAAACTGTGGTTGTAGTCCATAAATTGGTGGAAGAAGAACACAGAATCATCATTGATGCGAGAGCTAATGAACTTGGGAATGTTGTATGGGAAGGCATTTTTAGTTTTAAAAAAATCTTGGCTTCATCAAGCTTTTGGCTTGACAGGTGCCAAAAAAAAAAAAAAAAAGCATTGCACAAAGATTAGCTAGCTCAAAGAATTTACCTTTCCATCAGTCTATTAAGCAAGATTGAAGCTACTGAAGACAATTTCATGGGAACAAATCATAACTGGAGACTATTCTTGGATTTGCCAATGTAATCCAGAGAGCAAAGTCCAATAGAAGAGAGGCTTCTGAGAGAATCTGTTGTTCCAGTTACATTCAAGGCAAAGGGATCATCTCAGAAGGTTATGGTGACAGTTTATTATTATTATTGTTATTATTCTGAAGGACCACTCTTGAAAGATTTTCTCTAAGGACACAAGACAATCATCTTACCATGAAGAACTATTAAGAAAATAGAAAACTGTATTGATGAGAAAAAAGCCAGGAAAGTTCATGAAAAACTGTTAATGAAATTGAAAACTATATTTAAAAAAACTACATTAATGAGAAAAAATCCAGGAAAGTTATGGCAAGGAATTTTTTTTTTCCGTCATGATGATGCATCTGCTCATTCTTCAAGGATATCAAGGGGGGTCCTATGAGACTATTATTTGGCAAACTTACCTTATCCAATTTATAGCCTGGTTTTACCTCTTCAGACTTCTTTTTGTTTCTAAAACTCAAAGAACCTTTAAAACGGACACGATTTGTGTCTCTTAAGAATGACAAAACTGCCCTTTTGATGTGGTGTAAAATGAACCCAAAACAAAACACAGCAAACCTACTGCCATCCAATCAATTCCGACTCATAGCGACCCAATATAGGACTTCCAAGGTTGTACATCTATATGGAAGCAGATAGCCTCACCTTACTCCTGTGGGGCGGCTGGTGGGTTTGAGCTACTGCCCTTTAGGTTAGTAGATTAGTGCTTACCTTACATCCGCACCAGGACTCCTTTTATAAAATGAAGATTGAAGAATTCTTCAGAGAAGGATTGTGTTGCTGCTGTTGTTGTTAGGTGCCATTGAGTCGGTACTGACTCATAGCCACACTGTGCTCAGCAGAATGAAACACTGCCCAGTTCTAGGCTAACATCACAATTGTTGCCATGCTTGAGCCATTGATGCTGCCACTTTGCCATCTTGGTGGGGATCTTCCTCTTTTTCTCTGACCCTCCACCTTACCAAACATGATATCTCTTTCCAGTGACTGGTCCCTTCTGACAATATATCCGAAGTATGAGAGACGAAGTCTGGCCATCTTGGCCTCCAAAAAGCACTTTGGCTGCATTTCTTCCAACACAGATCTTTTGGTTCTTTTGGCAGCCCATGGCACTTTCAATATTCTCCTCCAAAGCCATAACTTTAATGCATCAATTTTCCTACAGTCTTCCTTATTCACTGTCCAGCTTTCACATGCATATGAGGTTATTGAAAATACATGGCTTGTGTCGGGTGTACATTAGTCTGCAAGCTGCCATCTTTGCTATTCAACACTTTAGAAAGGTCTTTTGCAGCAGATTTGCGTAATGCAATATGTAGTTTGATTACTTAGCTGCTGTTTCCATGAGTGTTGATGGTTGATCTAAGAAAAATGAAGTCTTTGACAACTTCAATCTTTTCTCTGTTGATAAGAATCTTGTTTATTGGATCAGCGATGAGGGTTTTTGTTTTCTTTACATTGAGATGCAATCTATACAGAAGGCTGTGTTCTTTGATCTTCATCAGTAAGTATTTTAAATTCTCTTCACTTTTAGCAAGCAAGGTTGTATCATCTGCAAATCCCAGGTTGTTAATGAGTTTTCCTCTAAACCTGATGCCACATTTTTCTTCATATAACCCAGCTTCTTGGATTGTTTGCGTGGCATACAGGTTGAATAAGTATGGTAAAAGAATACAACCTTTTCACACACCTTTCCTAATTTGAAACCATTCAGTATTCCTATATTCTGTTCGAACAACTGCCTCTTGGTCCATGTACAGGTTCCTCATGAGCACAATTAAATGTTCAGGAATACTCATACTTCACAATGTTGTCCATAGCTTGTCAAGATCCACACAATTGAACACCTTTGTATACTCGAGAAAGAACAGGTAAACATCTTTCTGGTATTCTCTGCTTTCAGCCAAGATCCATCGGACATCAGCAATGATATCCCTTGTTTCACATCCCCTTCTGAATCCGACTGGAACCTCTGGAAGTTCTCTGTCAATGTATGGTTGTAGCCATTTCTGTATTATCTTTAGTAAAACTTCACTCACATGGGATATCAAAGGTATTGTCTGATAATTTCTGCATTTCGTTTGATAACCTTTCTTTGGAATGGGCACAGATTTGGATCTCTGCCAATCAGTTGGCCAGATAGTTGCCATAGATGCTTTAATCTTGAAATCAACTTAACTTTCTTGTCATATGGAAGTTCTGTAACTCTTCTTTTCCTTCTTTATGCTTTATTTTTTTCATTATAAATATTTGTCTCTGATTCCCTGTTTTTAGTCTTGTAGGTTTGCTTTACTTTGGATACTTGTATATCTGGATTGAATTCTAGGTGGTGGTGCCAAATATGTCACTCTCTGGTAGTTGTCTGATTTTGTTGATTTTCAGTCCAAAGGACTCACTTTAGAGTTTTTGTTTTGTTTTGTTTTTTGTTTGTAAAGTTTGTCTGGATTTTGCAAATTCCTTTAATTTCTGTTTATCTGGAATTGTTATAATTTTATCATCATATTTGAGGGACAATTTTGCTGAATATGTGTTTCAGTTTGTTGTGCTGTTGTGGCTTGTGAGTTGCTGTGATTCTGGGAGCTATGCCACAGGTATTTTAAATACCAGCATGGTCACCCATGGTGGACAGGTTTCAGAAGAGCTTCCAGATGAAGACAGACTAGGAAGAAGAGGAGACAAACTACTGCTGATTATTTAGTCACTGAAAACCTTATGAATAGCAGAGAAACATTGTCAGATATCGTGCTGGAAAATGAGCCACTCAGGTTGGAGGGCACTCAAAATGTGACTGGAGAAGAGCTGCTTCATCAAAGTAGAGTTGACCTTGATGACACACAGGGAGTAAAGCCTTACTCATTTGCTGATGATGGGGCATAACTCAAAATCAACAATAAAAAAAAAAAAAAAAAAAACCAGCTGTAAATATCCATTAATAATAAGAACATATACAAAGTATGAATCTAAGAAAATTGGAAATTGTCAAAAATTGAATGGAACACATAAACATTGATATCCTAGGCATTAGTGAGCTGAAATGGACTGGTATTGGGTATTTTGAAACAGACAATCACATGGCTTACTATGCCAGGAATGACATATTAAGAGGAATGGTGTTGCATTCATCATAAAAAAAGAACATATCAATATCTGTCATGAAGTACAACTCTGTCCTGATGTGGCACTGTGGGTTAATGCACTAGATTGCAAAGCCATTTGAACTGCAAAGTCGGTGGTTCAAGCTCACCAGCTGCTCCTTGGAAACCCTATACAGGGTCACTATTCGTTGGAATTGATTCGATGGCACTCAACAATAACAACATCAGTTAATACTACTATTATTCAAATTTATACACCAACCACTAAAGCCAGTGACGATAAAATTGAAGAATTCTACCAACTTCTTCAGTCTGAAATTGATCAACATGCAATCAAGATGTACTGATAATTTTGGTGATTAGAGTGCAAAATTTGGAAACAAAGAGGAAGGATCGATAGTTGAAAAATATAGCATTTGTAAAAAACAATATTGGAGATCTCATGATACAATTTTGCAAGACCTATGACTTTTTCATTGTAAATATCTTTTTAAAACAACATAAAATGGTTGATGTTCAACCATTTCAAGAGGTAGCATACCATCAAAAACCAATGATATTGAAAGACGAAATCAAAGAGGCACTGAAGGCATTGACATAAAACAAGATGCCAGGAATTTGCAGAATACAAATTGAAATCTTTCAACTAACTGATGCAGCCCTGGAGGCACTCATTCATCTATGCCAAGAAATTTGGAAGTCAACTACCTGGCCAGCTGACTGGGAGAGATACATATCTGTGCCCCATTTCAAAGAAAGGTGGCAGAATGTAATACAGAAATCATGGGGCAATATCATTAATAGCACATACAAGGAAATATTTGCTAAAAATAATTTAAAAATGGCAGCAACCATACATTGATAGAGACCTTCTAGACCTTCAAGCAGGATTTAGAAGAAGACGTGGAATGCAGGATATCATTGCTGACATCAGATGGATCTTCGCTGAAATCAGAAAATACCACAAAGATATTTGTCTGTGCTTTATTAACTATGCAAAGGCTTTTGATTATGTGAATCATGACAAGCTATGGATGACATTGTGGAAAATGAGTATTCCAGAACACTTAATTGTGCTCATGAGGAACCTGTACATGGACCAAGAGGCAGTTGTTTGAATAGAACAAGGGGACACTAAATGGTTGAAAATTGGAAAGGGTATGCACCAGGGTTGTATTCTTTCACCATATCTATTCAATCTATCTACTGAGCAAATAACCTGAGAAGCTGGATTATATGAAGACAAACATTTCATCAGGATTGGAGGAAGACTCATTAGTAACCCGCAATGTACAGATGCTACAATCTTGTTTGCTGAAAGCTAAGATAACTTAAAATACCTTCTGATTAAGATCAAAGACCACAGGCTTTGGTATGGGTTGCACCTCAATGTAAAGAAGACAAAAATCCTCACCACTGTACGAATAAACAACACCCATATAAATGGAGAAAAGATTGAAGTGTCGAAGACTTCATTTTGCTCAGACAACCATCAACACTCATGGAAGCAGCAGTCAAGAAATCAAGCAACGTATTTCATTAGGCAAATCTGCTGCACAAGACTTCTTTAAAATGTTCAAGAACAAAGGTTTAAAGGACTAAAATGTGCCTGACCCAAGCCATTGTATTTTCAATAACCTCATATGCATGCTAAAGTTGGACAGTGTATAAGGAAGACCATAGAAGAATTGATGCATTTGAGTTATGGTGTTGGAGGAGAATATTGAACGTGTCATGGGCTGCCAAAAGAACAAACCAATCTGTGTTGGAAGAAGTACAGCCAGAATGCTCCTTGGAGGCCAAGATGGCCAGACATCATCTCTCATACTTTGGGTATATTATCAGGAGGGATCAGTCGCTGGAGAAAGATATCATGTTTGGTAAAGTGGAAGGTCAGAGAAAAAGAGGAAGGCCCCCAACGGCATGGATTGGTATAGTGGCAGCAACAGTGGGCTCAAACTTAGCAAGGATTGTGAGGTTGGTGTAGGACCAGGAAGTGTTTTGTTCTGTTGTGCACAGGGTTGCTATGAGTTAGTGCCAACTTGATGGCATGTAACAATAACAACAACAAAAGCAGTATATCTGCTTCTTCACAACAACTGTGTACCTTCTAATTGTCAGCTATTAGGTATCCGTTTTTTCATGAATATCAATCTCCATTTGTAATCTCTATGTGGTGCTCAGCTGCTAACCAAAAGGTAAGAGGTTCAGTTCTACCCAGAGGTGTATCAAAAGAAAACCTTGGTAATGTACTTCCAAATCATCTGCAACTGACAAACTTATTGAGGACGGTGCTACTTCTGACACACATAGGTTCATCATGAATTAAGAGTCAACTCAACTGCAACTGGTTGATTGTTAGTCTGAGTTTAAATGCAAATACCAATCTGAAGGCACATTAAAACTCTGTAAATAATAAACACAGCTGCTATCTGAAAGGTCAGCATTTGAAACCTATCAGCCACTTTGCTTCTGTAAAGTTTACAACCTAGGAAACCCTTTAGGACTGTTCCGACTCTGTAAGTTGATATGGACTGAATGACAACTGGTTTTTGGCTTTGTGTTACCTATTGTGAGAAATAACTTTAGGGCGGTCCATCTTCTGTAATGAAGGGGGTCCAGAAAGTTGAAGGCTAGTGTAACAGTAGAAGCTCATAAGGGAAGGGGAAGTAACTTGTTTGACTGAGTAGGAACTTTAGATAAGAATGCAAACATCAAGGCAATAGGTGATGTCTGGAAAAATATTGTTAACCTCATAGTACTCTATCAATGTGGAAATGGGGGAGGGACTTTCTTGGATTAGGAGATAAATTATTTGCGAACCAGCTGTGTAGCATGTCTGCCCATGTCTTCTGGGTTTGGGGCCCAATTTTGCAAAATCTAATAAAAAGACTCACTCTCATTAAAATGAGTACAGATTGGATTTCTTGAGCGTTTGTTGGTAAGCACTCGTGATAACACATCAGTGACTTCATATGGGATAAGGTGGTCCGCCCCAGTTCTCTCTCCAGAGACACATTGGGGTAAGGTCCTAATCTAGGGTTTGTACTATCCCGCTAGTGACCAAGAGGGACTGCGGCAGTATGGGCGTATCTACAACATTTTTCACATTATCAGATTCTGAGGACTCCTGGTGTGGCACTGTAGAGTCAGCACTGACTGTGAACTACGAGGTCAGCAGTTCAAATCCACCAGCTGCTCCTCGGAAACCCTATACAGGGTATCTATGAGATGGAATCAGCTCAACAGCACTTAACAACAACATCAGAATTTGAAGAAAGAAGACATAGAAAAGGCAGATTTGTATCTGTCTGGGTAGAGAGATTAGGGATAGAGAGAAGGTACATAAAAGAATCCATGTAGGGCAGTCATGGAAAAATAACTAATATTTAAACACTGGGAAATTTTAAATAAAAATCTGGATTTCCAGTTTTGTTCCACCATTCCTACATGACATAATCAGCTGGAATAACATAGATGTCCCTTTAAATAGTGTGTATTTGCTCTCTTTTGCCATCATCTCCACCATCTGTCGTGTCTCTCACAACAAGTCCACGTCATTTAGCTATGTTAGCTGCCAAACTTCTTTAGTCTTTCAAGTTTTTCACCTCTAGCCTAGGACCTAGAATAATATATCTATGAGAATGATTGGAAGGATGAGGGACATCTGTGCAAGTAAGAGTGAGAGAGATAGTGACAGGGTAGGAATGAAAACAGCATGAATGTATGACAAAGACTGCTTAAGAAAATGTCATTGCTTGCCTTTGCAAAGTAAATGCCAGTGAAATACACAGAATTTTAAAGTCTGTGTTTTTATTTACTGGAATGCCTTCTACCTATTTTCCTTATTCCTCTAAAAAATAAATTAGCTGAACATATGATGCAATTATTTCCTTAAACCATTTCCAATTAAACATTGCATTTACAATTTATTCTAACAGTTTAAAAATAATCTGTAGTTATTGAATTACCATTTGGAATGTTATATTGTTCAGGATGATAAAGGTTAATTTTTTTTTTTTCTTGAGAAATCTACCACATTTGTAGTAACATTTTGGATAATCCATTTCCTCAAATGTCTTTCTTTCAATTGGGCTCCAGATTTCCAAATTATTAAACAGAGTAATGCAAAGCCATGTAAATGAAGTTACAAAGACACATTAAAGTTGTCATAATGTGATTACACATATGCTTTAATTTGCTTTGAGTGTCTTATTTTTGTTGCTTTTAAACTTGAATGAAGTCGTTGTCATTTCTCCTAGGCTGACAACCACCTCATGAAGAATAATGAGTTTTATTATTTGTTGACATAAGCATACCGCTTAGCATAGTGTCTGCATAAAATAAATGCTCAATAAACTTACTTTTCACTTATAGACACAGTTAAGTTCCAAAGGCGAGGCCTTCTGTGAAAACGGATGTATGTAAAGCTTTATGGGTCAAATACTCCTCAGACTCCAGAAGTCACTTCGTAGGGACACAGTGGAGCTATTCCCTCCACTGAAGCAGCTGTCTGTTCTCTCTTTGTCTTCAAATCTTGACTTCTGAACTTTCAGAGAGATGGCTGACTTCTGCCATTTCAAATGATTGACAGAGCAGATTGGGTCCAGGTTTGCAGTAGGAAGGTATCTGCCCTACCCCTACCTATCCCAAGTTCTTACTCTTAACAAAAACACCCACCCACCTGAGATCACTGCCCACCAGCCCCAGTAACTCCAAGCATGCAAACAACAAATCACAGGATCTCTGGCACCAAGCATCTTGTTTGTGCCTCTCTGCTGCCTTCCAGAACTGGAGACCAGAAGTTGCAGCTGTACTCAGATAATGGGGCAGCCATCAAGACTACAGGCTCCACCTTGATGTGACATTAGGTGAGGCCCCCAGGAGCATTCCTGCAGATTAAGACCCAATAATTAGGCATCCTATTCGTTTGCTTCTTTGTTTTCCCTCTGTTAACTTTATTAACATCCAAGACCTGGAAAAACCTATGAAGGATTGCTATGACTTGGCACTGACTCAGTGGCACTTAACAACAATGTGATGGCTGGAACTGCGGTTGCCTTGGCAGGGCCAGACCAAATGATTTCAAGGGATTTATATGGCCCGTGGGCCGGACATTCCCTACTCCTGCTTTAAGGTGATTTGAGATTTTATTTTAACTATTGTTTTAACTAGAAATTGTTGGGTTATAAAATAGCCTACTAGAGTTCTGGTGTGGTGCTATAGGATAAGCAGTGGACTGCTCACCACAAGGCCAGTGGTTAAAACCTACCAGCAGTTCCTCAGAATCCCTATACAGGCAGCTATGAGTTGGAACCAACTCCATAGTGCTTAATTAAATAACTAAGGTGCTAACTTTCTTCCCAGACCTGTCCGCTTCCTTCCTACTGCTTATTTCAGATAGAAATTTTGAATTAGAATAAGCCTAAAATATCATTTCAGATAGTCCCTTACCAGCCATGTAAAACTTAGCTGAGAAGCTAATGATAATAAGAAAATGGTTAAATAGGAGAACAACTAAAAGCCAAAAGGCATGCTAAAAGACATTGTTATACTCAGGGATGAGGTAATGTTCAGCAGCTTTGATAGTGGAGAGGTAGAAAGAGATCTGAAGGAGTTTTTGAAGCATTCTGCAGAATCAATTAATCAAAAAATAAATATGTTCAGTCATAATATGAATTAGTGTTGCTATGGTGCTGGAAGCTATGGCACCAAAATTTTAAATGCCAGCAGAGTTACACATGATGGACAGGTTACAGTGGAATTTCCAGACTAAGACAGACTAGGAAGAAAAAGATGTAGATCACTTCTGAAAGGTTAACCACTGGAAACCTTATAAATAGCAGTGGAACATTGTCTGGTATAGTGTCAGAAGATGTGCCCCTCAGTTGGAAGGTACACAAATACTACTCGAGAAGAACTGCCACCCCAAAGTAGAGTTGACCTTCATAATGTGGTCAACATTCAAGATCTTCTTTTGCTGATAGGGCACAACATAAAATGAGAAGAAACAGTTGCAAGTACTCATTAATAATCAGAGCATGAAATGTACAGAGTATGAATCTTGGAAAGCTGGAAGTTGTCAAAAACAAAATGGAAGGCATTAGTGAGCTGAAATAGACAGGTACTGGCCATTCTGAATCAGACAAGCAAATGGTTTACTATGCTGGGAATGACAAATTGAATAGGAATGCCATCGATTCATCATCAAAAAGAGCATTTCAAGATTTATCTTGAAATACAATGCTGTCTGTGATATAATAATATCCTAACGACTACAGGAAGACTGTAGTCCTGATGTGGCACTGTAGGATAAACTTCAAGGTTGGGGGTTCAAACTTACCAGCCACACTGTGGAAACCCTATATAGGGTCACTATAAGTAAGAACTGACTTTAAGTTACTTAACAATAAACAAAAACACAAGGAAGACCAGTTAATACCACTATTATTCAAATTTATGCACCAGCCACTAAAACCAATGATGAAGAAATTAAAGAATTCTACCAACTTCACTATTATCCAAATTTATGTTCCAACTACTAAGGCCAATGATGAAGAAATCTAAGATTTCTACCAATTTCTTTATTTTGAAAATGATTAACCATGCCCTCAAAATGCATTGATAATTATTGGTGATTGGAATGCAAAAGTTGGAAACAAAGAGGAAGGATCAACATTTGAATGCCCTTGGTAATGGAAATGAAGCTGGAGATCTCATGATATATATATA
>NW_006408644.1:452828-464425 GCF_000296735.1 Chrysochloris asiatica | reverse complement strand
TTGATGGTCCCAGGGCCCTCCGCTCCTAAACTGAAAGGTTAGTCACTCCCCTTCTTGCTATAAAATATCCACCTTTACATTTCCAGTCCTCACAATCAGTCCTGGTAACAATTTTCACCATTGCATCACATGAGACCCGTCTGCATTTCTTTTCATCAGCCCTTCCCAGATAGGTTGGGTACCATTCACTGGAGACTCCACTATCCTCCCCATCCTGTGGATCTAGATTCTCTCTTGAAAGCTTATAAGCCAGTCACTTCTTACCTTTGCATCCCTCCCCACATTTTGGGTAGCCAATGTTCACATTGCTCATCCCTTTCCACTCTGTGTGAAGGGGCTGGGGATAATTCTTATAGCCGGGAATTTTTTCCTCTTTTGAGCTACTGCAGTTATAGGTGTAGGTCCAGTTCATCAATTTGTATCAGATGACATTTTCTTATTTTCCCTTTTTTCTCTTCTTTCTTCCTCGGGTTGAGTTCTGTTCATCCAGTCATTGAAGCCAGGTCATGTAAGTATCATCTGCAAGTGTGGGTGTTCTTGCATCTGTCTGCCCTCTTCTTATCAACTGGTCTCTTCGCTCTCCGTTCTAGTCCTCTGTGGCTGTGTCACTGACTCTGAGCCAATGGATCCCTTGGTTCTGCCTCGTTGCTGACTGACCGAGTCCCCATCCGGGTTCACAGTAGTCTGCAGAAGGATGCAGAGCTTAGTTCATCAGTTCATTGTGTTCTTCGGTCACTTCCCTTTATGGGTGACGTGCATCATGATAGAATTTTGCCAGACCAAGACCATACTCATTGCAAGTATCTTTTCAAAAACATAAAATGTGACTCTACTTGTGGACGTTGCGAGATAGAACACACAGGAATCATATGAACTATATCTGAGGGAAGAGACTATGAAGAATCTCAGTATCATAAGCCAAAACAAAGCCAGGAGCTAACTGTGGAGCAGACCATCAATAAATCATATGCAAATTCGGGTTGAAGCTGAAGACAATTATCACTAGTTCATGACACCAAAATATGACCTTGAATACTAGGGTGAGTGAAAAATTATCCTCATTCTGGTTATATTAGAAGGTCTGATGGCAACATTGAGTGTGCACGTGAATTATTCTGTTAAATAAACAAATAAAAGTGGAATGTGTGGCAAACCACATACAAGTCAGTAATGGCTCTGCCTATGAAATAATCCACGACAGACCTGGGTTTCGAAAAGTTTGTGGTAGATGGGTACTGAAACAACTCACAGAAGAGCATAAACAGAAGCATTTGAATATCTGCAAACAAAATTTGAATTGATACTCAAAGGAAGGTAAAGGTTTCTTTAAAGAAGTCATTATTGATGAAAGACATAAATTCATCACAAGCCTGAGAGTAAACGACTGAATATGGAACTGAAACATTCTCAATCACCAACCAAGAAAAAGTTCAAAAGTCAACCATCAGGGACACTGGACTCAGGGAGGAAGAAGGGCTGTGTGCTGGCAACTGGGGACGGGCCTGTGTGGTGTACCCTTTGATTATTTGATGATGCATAGAAGGGATTGTAATCATTGCAGTGAAACAAAACACAATAGGATGAGTGTAAAGCTGATGTTCTCCCATGTAAACCTCACAATAAAAACTTAAAAAAAAAAAAAAAAAGTCAACCATCAGCTAAAAAATTGATGCTTATGGTTTTCTAGGATTCTCAAGGGTCAATATTGGAAATGTTGTCCATACCAACAAATATTCAAGTAACCCAATCTGTATTCATTTTAGCAGGAGTGAGGTTTTCTTTATTCAATTTTGCAAAATCTAGTGCTGTACCCAGTAGACACAGGCAGACATGCTTCATGGCCAACACACAAACAGTTTTATTCCCCTGTCTCTAAAAAACCCCTCCTACAGTTCCAGTTACCCAGTTAAAATTCTACCTGAACACATCATTTTCCATCCCTCAGAGTAGTCCAAATGGTGCCCATGGTCTTAATGACAGTATTCTTATTTAAAGTTCCTAATCCTAGAACAAGGAGCTCTGGTAGCATAGTGGTTACGAATTGGGCTGTGAACTGCAAGGTCAGCAGTTCGAAACTATCAGCCGTTCCGCAGGAGAAAGATGAGGCTTTCTGCTCCCGTAAAGATTTACAGCCTCGGAAACCCTGCGCAGGGTCACTATGAGTCGGAACCGACTCCAAGGCACATAACAAAAACAACAATCCTAGAACATATTTCTTTCCTCTCTTCCCCCAATTCATCCTGCTTACATATCCCTGGGTGTGAATTAACAAACTTTGTCTGGTCTAGCAATGTCATTAGCCATTTATTCCTAAAGATGAACCATCTTGAGAATTTCTCACAAATCCTCCTCTTTACACTTATTAGTCTCATCTTTGTTTATTCTTCTTAAATCCTCATAAAATGTGTCATTTTTGGATGTCCCTAAGAGTAGAGCTAACTATGTCTATATTAGGTTGTATCAAACTGGCGCCTGATATAATATAACTAAAACACGTACAACAGAAATGCACCAGCCCTCTTTTCCCCTTATATTTCATGAATGAACAAATCAGAAATATTTGATGCACACATAAATGTCCAAATGCCAGTCTCCAGCCCATAGGCACATAGTCTCATTCAGTTCATGGGCCTAGAGTCCAGAGCTTCTCCATGTTACTACCTCTGCCACCATCTCTGCTGTCCCTGCTTCTTCAGGCAAGTTCCACTCATGCTCTTCTTTCTTGAGGGTTCAGGAATTGTCCGTTTCTGAAATATTGGAGGAGAATATTGAAAGTGCCATGGGTTGCCCATAGAATCAACAGATCCATGTTGGAAGAAGTGCAGCCAGAGTGCTCCTTGGAGGCCAAGATGGCCAAACTTCATCTCTCTGTACTTCGGACATGTTGTCAGGAGGGACCAGTCGCTGGAGAAGGATATCATGTTTGGTAAGGTGGAAGGTCCTGGTGTGGTGCTGTGGGATAATGCACAGACTGCAAAGCCATTTGAACTGCAAGGTTGGTGGTGCAAGCTCACCAGCCGCTCCTCAGAAACCCTATCCAGGATCGCTATGGGTCAGAACCAATTTCATGATACTTGACAACAACAACAACAACCAACCCAGTACATTGAGAAGACATGAATGTTCCTTGATCTGAAGAGACTTCCATTCTGATTGAAATTGTGAGGAACTACATCTATAAGCTAAAGTCCAGTCCATCAAATTGTAGCAACAGATGCTTGCTCAGAATATCCAACATCTTCATGAATTCATCTGATCAGGTTCTAGTCAGTTCAACAACCCTAGCCATCCAAGCTAGGTCAAATGAGTACCAGTTTCAAGTTTGAGAGTTCACACATACCTCCCTGCACTTCAAAACAGTTAGTCTTCCCTCTTATTTCATTTCAAGGTCTATGGGTGCCATTCACAAGACCCAGGTGATCATCAGCAAGCATATTGCTCTCTGGTTCCCTTCAACTTTCAGTTCTAGAAGGAGGTTTTCTTTGATGAGCCAACTTTCCTTGCCTTGAAGCCTCTGAAACTCAAAATGCCAAACTGTCTGCTTTTTTTTTTTTCCTGCTTTCTTTCAATCACAAATCTCCTGTTCTTTCAACAGTTCTGGGTTGTTGTGCATGTCTTTTCAAATACAAATGTATCAACTCTGAAGATCTGGGTGGAGCTCAGTATTTCACCTTACAAATAGTGATGCATGCTTAACCTTGGAACAACAGGGCTCTGGTACACAGGGATCCAGACATAGTCTGAAGAGGGGTAATAATACTAAGATGCATGACTGTCTTATGAATATTGGTTTCCCTTGCCTACTATTGTAAAACAGACACTTGAGCAGGATACAAAGGAATGTCAGGAAACACGATTGCAGAAAGCTTGTAAGCCTGTCTTCAGTTTATAACTGATTAGAATACCTAAAATGGGTTCTACTACTTGCCCAATAAAATAGGCCTCTTGCAGAGGCTTTGCATTGTATAGGACCTTAGGTGAAATCCTGAACCCCATCCAGAACCTTTTGAGGTGTGACATTCCCACTAGAAAGGACAAGCAGACAAGCCTGGAAGCTAGAGTGACAGAAGATACATCTTCAAAGAAAGATCATCAGGAAAAACCCAAAACAAAAATGTCAGCATGACTGGTTAGTACAAGAATAAGCAAGTTGTTCATCAGGAAGCCATCAAGGCAAACAATCAAGTTCCTTCAGGACAAACCCCCTCTAAGACTGGCCAGAAAGCCATCAAGGCAAGCAATCAAGTTCCTTCAGGATAAACCCCCCTCTAAGACTGAAACTTAAAGGGAAAACATGAACAAGCATGTAAGCTTGCTGGTGACCACATTGATCTACTGGTGAGTGGAAGACAGCAATGAAGAAATGGGCTGAGTTCAACCATGGTCCATAGACCCCTGCTGACTTGGAGATGAGAGAGAGAAGAAGAAAGAAGTGCTGCTTGGTCCAAAGTGTGGTGAGACCTGGGGACACCTGAGCCCATGGACAAGGACTTAGCCACAGAGGGCTGGAGCTAAGAGTGAAGCATCCAGCTGATACAACATGAGGGGAGACGCACAAGAATACCCAAACTTGCAAACAGTACCCATTTGACCTAGCCTCATTGGCTTGATAATCAGAACTCAACTGTGTTGTTGTCAGGTGCCATCGAGTAGGAATCGACTCATAGCGACCCCATGCACAGCAGAACAAAACAATGTCCGATCCTGGGCCAACCTCACTACTGCCGCCACACTTGACGCCATCAATGATGTCACCTGGCTGATCCATCTCGTTGGGGGTCTTCCTCTTTTTCTCTGACCCTCCACCTTACCTAGCATGACATCCTTCTCCAGCGACTGTTCTCTCCGGACAATGTGTCCAAAGTATGAGAGACGAAGCCTAGCCATCTTGGCCTCCAAGGAGCACTCTGGTTGCACTTCTTCCAAAACAGATCTGTTGGTTCTTCTGGCAGTCCATGGCACTTTCAGTATTCTCCTCCAACACCACAACTCAAAGGCATCAATTCTTCTACAATCTTCCTGATTCACTGTCCAGCTTTCGCATCCATAAGAGGTTATTGAAAATACCATGGCTTCGGTCAGGCGCACCTTAGTCCTCAAGCTGACATCTCTGCTCTTCAATACTTTAAAAAGTACCTGTGCAGCAGATTTGCCCAATGCAATACATCGTCTGATCTCTTGACTGCTGCTTCTGTGAGTGTTGATAGTTGATCCAAGAAGAATGAAGTCCTTGACAACCTCAATCTCTTCTCCATTGATAAGAATGTTGTTTATTGGTCCGGTGGTGAGGATTTTTGTTTTCTTTACATTAAGTTGTAATCCATACGTAAGGCTGTGCTCTTTGATCTTCATCAGTAAATATTTTAAGTCCTCTTCACTTTCAGCAAGCAAGGTTGTATCAACTGCATATCTCAGGTTGTTAATAAGTCTTCCTCCAATCCTGATGCCACGTTTTCCTTCATAGAACCCAGCTTCTTGTATTATTTGCTCAGCATACATTTTGAACAAGAATGGTGAAAGAACACAACCCTGTCGCACAACTTTCCCAATTTTAAAACATTCAGTGTCCCCATGCTCTGTTCAAACAACTAGGGAGAGAGAAAACACGTGTTGACTCTGAAGTTCTGGATGCTTGATTTTGGAATTCAATAAGCAGTGTTGACTCTGGAGTTCTTGGAAGTCAGAAAGTCAGTACAAGGAGGATGGGTTTACCTGGCTGGAGATACTGAGGAAATTCTCATACTTGACGTTGTTCCTGTGACAAAGATAATGTCAGTAAAATGCAAAAAAATTCCTAGTGGGAAGAGACTGCAGGGGCTGGCCAGGTTGTCCTATTTACCCCAGACGTGAGAGCGCCTTCCTAGCCTAACTGTTGGATCATGGCTTTGAGGCCGGGTCGACCCACCAACTTAGAGACCCACAAGCCCAGCCCAAAGAGGCTCACTACAACGCAGTCGCCCCTGCTGCGCTTCTGCCTCTTGATTGACATCCAACGACAGAAATCCCACCTTTGAGCCAGACTTAAGGGCCCTAGCACAAGGAGATTCCTATTTAACAGAACACAACTAGAGGAAGATTTTTAAAAACAAAAATTTTTTGATAAAGGAAACGAGGGTAAATTGCTACAATTTGATGAACTTGACCTATACTCAAAATACCAACAGAGAGGGAAGGAGTCTTCGCATCAAGTATCAATGTATACACCCTCTGCATACAGGATAGATAGGGACGGGCAACTTAGACACTGGCTACCTAAAAAAAAAAAAAAAAAAGAGCTAAAATGAACAGAGAGAAATACTGTTAACTGATGGTACATGGAGGGGATTATAATCATCGTAATGAAACAAACATTTTGATTGCTGGATATAAAGCTGATGATCTACCCTGTAAACTTTCACTCAATTCACAATAAAAACTTAAAAATAAAAAAAATAATAAAAGATTCCACTTTAAAATTTTAACAAATCCAATCAAGTATAGGCCAAAGGCCAGCTTACAAACTTTCTGTAATTATAATTGCCAATATTCCTATTACACATCTGTGTCTATTTTACAGTAATAAGCAGAAAAAGCCAAGATCCATAAGGAATCAAACACATTAACCTTTTAAAACATTCAAGTTCAATCTTTCACTCCACTTTGGACTAATCCACTCATATGTATATGGCCTTGGGCCTCTGGCAGGGAGGATTCCAGTAGGCCCTGGCCACAGATCAGCTATCTTTTCTACCCAGCATGATGTCAGTTCCAGGCAACTCCAGAAGCCGCTCTCTTTTCAGCTGAAACATTTTATCCCATTCTTCTTCGTTCTTTCTCCCACAAAGCTTTACAATTTCTTAGGTCTGGAGCCATTGCAATAAATCCTGCTCATAGCGCCAAATGCTTAAACCAAGTAGGGTCCATGTCTGAAATTTCAACTACTAATATGAGAAAAAGGAGCTCTGGTAGCATAGTGGTTATGAATCAGGCTGCTAACCTCAGGGTCAGCAGTTCAGAACTACTAGCTATTATGCAAGTGAAAGATGAGGCTTTATGCTCCTGTAAAGATTTTTTGTTGTTGTTGTTAGGTGCCATAGAGTCGGTACCAACTCATAGAGACCTTATGCACAGCAGGACAAAACACTGCCTGATCCTGGGCCAACCTCACTATCGTTACCATGCTTGAGCCGACTGATGCTGCCACTCTGCCAATCCATCTTGCTGGGGGTCTTCCTCTTTTTCTCTGACCCTCTATGGCACACCACCACCACCAACACCCAAGCGTTCACACTCATATGTCTTGTTTGTATCTCTAAAGTTTATCTTAGATCTTTTACTCCAATCATGTCTACTCTTTTAGGGTCATTTTCAGCCCACAGGGTCCCATCTAGAGATGCGGACACCCATTCCATAGACTCAGATTTCTACTCTTGGCTCCCTGTCTCTGGCAGTGGGGACATTAATTAAGATAAGGCTAATCTGATGGTTTGAGAGAATGATGCCATGGTTACATTTACTATCAACCTTGACCAGCTGGTTTTAGGCAAAAGCTCTTTGTACCTCCCCAATGGTAATGATACATTTTAGCCATATTAGCTTCCAAACCTACCTCATCTGGCAAAGGTATGGCAAGGCAGCTTTTCAGACTCTTTTCAGGGTCACTTTGAGAGGCTGCCTGGGTGAGAGATGAGTTTCCCACCAGTAACTACATTTCCCTTGAAGAGAGTCCCTTTTCACCGGTCCCTTTACTTGAGTATAGTGAGTCTACCCCTTCTATGCAGTACAAATAGCTGTCTCAATGGTCATCTGCACCTGATAAGAGCCCTTGCAGTCTGACTGGAGTCTGTCCTCTTTCCAGGTCTTGATCAGTACCTCCCAGTTGGAAGTGATGAATGATGAATTTGAAGGAATGGGTTTGGACCAAGATTCCTTTTAACCTGATGGTTAGCAAAGCAGAAAGGGCTAGCACGTAGTTTCTCAGGAATTGATCTCTAATTTCCATGGTGGGTAGGTCTGTGATCCATCCCAGGTAGGGAAGCCTATATTTATGGTGGCATGGCGCCCTTTTAGCAGTGAATGCCATTCGACCCTTTGGCTTCAAAAATTCTGAGAGGATTAACATGAAAATATTCAGGGATAATACATTCTCACAACAGTTATTACTATACTCTATCTGTTTCCTCAAACTAAAAGAAACATTACTTGCTCTATCATATTTATGCATGAATACAGTACTTCACTTAAAAGCTTCTCAAACAGGAGTGTCAACTAAATGTATTTTAACATTAAAAACTCTATCAATACTTATGTCTACAGCACAATATCCCTTTCCTCCTCTTAATAAGATGAAAGGAATACATACAGGGTGACCCAAATTTTAACAACAACAAAAAATATTTTCAATTCAGAAAGAGTATTGGTATACTAAATATCTTTTAAAGCAGTATTATGTTCAGAGAAGATCTGAAACATTAATGCAAATTTTAAAAAATTAAACACACAAATAAAGTCTTGAGCAATGTACAATTTTAAAAATTACTATCACAGCAGGCAAACAAATCCTTAACCACCTTTTTTTTTTTTTTAATGTTTTATTGTGAATTATGTAATAGTTTACATGGGATAACATTAGCTTTACATTCATCCTATCGTATATCATTTCTTTCATTGCCATGGTTACAATCCCCTCCATGCATCATCAACTAACCAAAGGTTATACCCTGCAAGCCTGACCCCCGGTCATCAGCACCCAGCCCCCCTCTCTCTCTGGATCTAGAGTCCCCAGCCGCTCCATCTCTCCACATCATTGTCTCTGCCTCCATCTCTGGGGTCACTGCTTCTCTGCGTAGGGTCCAGCTCTCTACTCTTCTCTCTTTATGGTCCCAGTGACTTCCACTTCTGGACTGCAAAGTGAATCCCTTCCCTCCTTTTGCTATAAAACGTCGACCTTTACATTTCCAACCCTCACAATCAACCCTGATAACAATTATTCACTATTGTATCACAAGAGACCTATCCACATTGCCTTTCATCAATCCAACCCAGACAGATTGGATACTACACAATGGAAATTCTACCTTCCTCTATGCCTTCTTGGTGTAGGCTCCCTCTTGAGAGCGTGTAAGCTAGTCACTTCTTGCCTTTCTAGTCCCCCCATTTTGGGTAGCCAGTGTCCAAGTTGCCCATACCTGTCTACTCTGTATATGGAGGGGGTGGGATTGATCCTTGCTGTAAAAACCTGTTCCCTCGTTTGAGCTATTGCATCTATAGGTGTAGGTCAAGTTCATCAAATTATATCAGATTACTCTTTTTTTCCTCTTCTTTCTTCTTCTAGTTGCACTCTGATTATCCAGTCATTGAAGCCAGGTCAAATGGGTATTATCTGCAAGTGTGGGTGTTCTTATGCCCATGCCCTCTCTTCTTATCAGCTGGATGCTTCACTCTCCACTCTAGTCCTCTGTGGCTATGTCACTGACTTTGGGCCCAGGAGTCCCCAGGTCTTGTCACACTGCTGGCAAACCAGGTCTCCATCCAGGTTCACAGGAATCTATTGAACGGTGTGCTTAGCTTGTAGCTTCATTGCTGTTTTTCCCTCACTTCCCCTTATTGGTGATGAATGTGGTCACCAATCAGAGTGCATGTCTGCTCATGTATTCCTATTTGAGTCTTAGTCTTGGAAGGGGGTTTGCCCTGAGGAGACCCAACCACTTGCCTTGATGTCTCTTGGGAGAGCAACTTGCTTGTTCATGTAGTAATCAGTTAGACTGCCATTATTATTATGTATTTTTCCTGTAGGTCTTTCCTTCAAGGTCTTCTGTTCGAGTCTCTCCAGGCTGGTCTGCTTGTCCTTTCAAGAGGAAATCTCCCACCTCAGAAGATTCTGAATGGGCTTCAGGATTCCACCTATGGTCTTATGTAATGCAGAAGCTCCACAGGAAGCCTCCTTCACTGGGCACGTTGTAGCCCCATTTTAGGTATTCCAATCAGTTACACACAGAAGACAGACTTACAAGTTTTCTATGGTGATATTTCTGGCTGTTCCTTTCTCTCCCACTCAAGTGTCTATTTTAAAATGGTATGCCAGAGAAACCAAGATTCAAAAGACAGTCAAGCATCTTAACATTATTTTCCCCCTTTTCCCCATTCCAACCATGTCTCAATCCCTGTATCTCAGAGCCCTGTTGTTTCAAGGTTGTGCATACATCATTATTTACCTCTGTCCCACTTATCCACTGCAAACCTGCCTACTTATTTTCCCATTCACCTTGTTCTTCCATTCCTCTCCCCCTTCTTGTGTATTGCCCCTCTCCCTAGCACCCAAACTATCATGTGTCTATTCCCTACCCTGTGCTCCACCTTCCCCTCCCTCTCCTCATCCCATCCCCCACATCCCGGTAACCAGCAAAGAATCCTCCCTCCAATTTAGTATGGGTTCTTTTTCTTAGTCTTTTTCAATAGTGGGACTATGCAGTATTTCTCTTTTTGTGACTGACTAATTTCACTCAACATAATGTCCTCAAGGTTCATCCATGTTATGTGATAGCTTACAGCTTCCTTGTTGTTCTTCAAGGTAGCATAACATTCCATTGTGTGTATGTACCACAGTTTGTTTATCCATTCTTCAGTTAATGAGCACTTAGGTTGTCTCCATCTTTTTACAATTGTAAATAGTGTTGCTATGACCATTGGTGCGCATATATCTACTCGTGTTATGGCTCATATTTCTTGTGGGTAAATACCAAGTAGAGGAATTGCTGGATCATAAGGTATTTCTACTCCCAGCCTTCTGAGGAAGTGACATATTGCTTTCCAGAGAGGTTGGACCATTTTGAAATCCGACGAGTAATGCAGGGGTGTCCCAGTCTGTGCACATCCTTGCCAGAGTTTATTGTCCTCTACTTTCTTTTTTTAATGTTTTATTGTGAATTATATGATAGTTTACATGAGATAACTTTAGTTTTACATTCATTCCATCATATATCATTTCATTGCCATGGTTCCAATCCCCTCCATGCATCATCAACCAACTAAAGGGTATATCCTGGAAACCCGCCCCCTACAATTACCCCTCCCCCCCAGTCTTCGACCCACAGTCCCTCTCCCTCTCTGAATCCAAAGTCCCCAGCCTCTTCATCACTCCACGTCATTGTCTCTGTCTCTATCTCAGGCATCTCTACTTCTCTGGGTAGGGTTCTGCTCTCGGCTCTTCTCCGTTGGTCCCAGAGACCTCCGCTCCTAGACTGGAGAATTAATCATTCCCTTCCTTATTATAAAACGTCTACCTTTGCATTTCCAACCCTCATAATCCATCCTGATAAGCATTATTCACTACAGTATCATAAGTTACCCATCTGTATTTCATTTCGTCAGCTCCACCCAGACAGATTGAATAGTACCCACTGGAGATTATGCCTTCCTCCATGCCCCCTAGTACTAGGTTCCCTCTTTAAAGCTTGTAAGCCAGTCACTTCTTGCCTTTGTAGTCCCCCCCTCCCCATTTGAGTATCCAATGTCCAAGTTGCCCATCTCCGTCCACTCTGTGTGTGGAGGAGGGAGGGAATGTTTCTTGCTGTAAGGATTTGTTCCTTCTTTTGAGTTGCTGCTCCATAGGTATAGGG
>NW_006408644.1:438155-449738 GCF_000296735.1 Chrysochloris asiatica | reverse complement strand
ATGTCCTTTTCAACACTATCATTTTTGGTATAGAGGAATCTAACTGATTTTTGTATTGTTGATCTTATACCCTGCCACTTTGTTGAATCTTCCAATGAGGTCTAGTAGCTTTTTTACTGATTCTTTGGGGTTTTCTACATAGAGGATAATATCATCTGAAAATAGGGAGAGTTTTACTTCTTCTTTGCCAATTTGGATTCCTTTAATTTCCCTGTCTTGCCGTGTAGCTCTTGCTAAGACTTCCAGCACAATATTGAATAGGAGTGGTGACAAAGGGCATCCTTGTGGACTTGTGTGACTCATTTTGTTCTGGAATGCCAATAATTGTTAAGTTATTCCTCTGCATGTTGTCCAACATGAACCTTAGACCTTCCCCTGAATTTTTTACCCTTTTTTGTGTTTGTTCTTCTATCTTAGTGGTATTGAGAGACTTGTATTCCAGCTCACTGATTCTTCCTTCCATCTCATATGTTCTACTCCTCTTCAGAGAGTTTTCTATTTCTGCCATTTTGTTATTGATTGTTTGGACCTCTTTCTGTAGGTTTTGGATTGTTACCAATGCTGTATCTATCTTGTTTGATTGTTCCTGTAGCACTTTTCTGACTTCTTCCTTATTTTTCTCAACTCCATTGTAAAGTGTTTTGAAACATTTTTCTGAATTCTTTCTCAGGTATTTCCAAGGCCTGCCCTCCTTCCAGCATGGAGAAAAGGTCTACTTTTTGTTCATTTGTGTCAGATATTTTATCTTTTTTCTGGACATGTGCCTATATGGCCATCTGCTTTTGCTTCTTGGACATGTTTAATGTTTATCTGTTGCCCTAACTGAGTATGCATTTTGGTAATTTTTTATGTTTTCTGATTGCCTCCAGGAAGATGTAATCAGGACGTGGTCTTCCCTTTTCACTCTTCTTATTGCTTAACTCAGAGTAACTTTTACTGGTGTTGCCCATTTCCCTGGTTTATGGCAGCTAGTATTGGTTCTTGCCTGGGTTTTGGTGTTTTATAAAGTGTTATTGCAGCTTGGCTATTTGGCAGCAGTTGCTGACTCTTTCCGTGTAATGTAGGGGGACAAAGAGTCCTCCAATAGCAGAAGGGAGGCTATGTGACAGCCAAACAACACCAGTCGGGTTGAAAACAAAACCAAAATCAAAATAAAAAACAAAAGTGGAGTCCCCCGATAGCAGAATGGAGGCTATGTGACAGTCAAATAACACCAGTCGGGTAGAAAACACAACCAAAATAAAAATAAAATACAAAAGCGATAATGAGAGAAAAACAAAGAAAAAAGAAAATAAATGCAGCACCAGTGAAAACAAGCTTTGAATAGCCAGTCTCTGAGCACACACACACAAAAAAGGGGGGTGGGGGTGGAGAAGAGGCAGAAGAAAGAGGAAAAAAGCGCAGCTTAATGTAAGTAAGTCTTTAATGTTCTAATTGTCTTTCAGTCCATTCTGAGCTCTTCTCCTTGTTGATATGCTGTGGAGTCAATCGTGACCCACAGCGACCCAGTATAGGGTTTCCAAGGAGCAGCTGGTGAGCTCGAACCATAGTCCTTGCAGTTCAAAAGTCTTTGCAGTCAGCCACAGCAGGACTGCTTTGTTATTGGTGGTAAACAACTACTCAAGGGTGTCTCAGCTTGGGCTGGCCTGTGCTCTTGAATAAGGCAGGCTTTAATCCCCCCCCCAAAAAAAGGGGGGAGGGGCATAAAAAAGAGAGGAAAAAAGTGTAGCTTAATGTAAGTAAGTCTTTAGTGTCCTAACTCTCTTTCAGAACCTTCTGAGCTCTTCTCCTTGTTGATATGCTGTGGAGTTGATTGTGACCCACAGCAACCCAGTATAGGGTTTCCAAGGAGCAGCTGGTGAGCTGGAATCACATTCCTTGCAGTTCAAAAGGCTTTGCAGTCTGGCACATTAACCCACAGAGCCACAGCAGGACTGCTTTGTTATTGGTGGTAAACAACTACTCAGGGGTGTCTCAGCTTGGACTGGCCTGCGCCTTGATGGGCGGGCCTGAGGCTCAGAGGCTGGGCAGAGAGCTGGCCTAGGCTGAAGAAGTGGGGGGTGGAGGTAGTGGCTGCAGGCAGATGGTGCGTCTGTGTCTGATGATGTCTAAAATGCCTCTCTCTATCTCCCTGTGTTGTGAACACCACAATTATCCCCACCGACAATGACCAATATGGCAATGAGCCCCCCACCCCGGGATGGACCACGCTAGTTCCTGTAGCCCTACTAGCTCTCCGGGAACGTTTGCCCTCTGAACAGGTCTGCTCAAGCCCTGCGCTCCAAGCTCTGCAGTGGGCGGGGCAGTCCCCAGGGTGGGAGCCAAGTGCAGGTGGGTGGAAGCTCAAAATGCTTGTAAGTCCTCAGCAGTTTGATTTTTTTAAAAAGCAAGCTCATAATGTTGAAGCCTAATGTTTTATGTTTTATGTTTGCCCAAAGGCTGTCTGTCTACCAGGTGGGGGCCTCCCCTGTGTGATACCACCCCTGCTTTCTCCAGAGCCTGCATACCTGTGCTGCCCGGTCAGGGAAGCGCTGAAAGTCTCTTAACCACCTTTAAAATGGATTAATTTATACCATTTTACTGCAGAAAGAATATCAAAGATATTAAAACAGAACAAAACAACTTTTCAGTGCCCAACTGACATTTAAGTTTCACTTTGAATGTGTAAACTCGGAATTTTGCATTGTACACTCAAATAGTCTATGTCTACACTTATCATAAGAATTATATTTGAAAATTGCCATAGCGAAAAATAATAACAATCCCTAGGCCCCTTATTATTATTGTCTGCAGATCTTTTCTCCCTTCTTTGGGGATAGGGTATTGTCTTCTATGGACCACCTCCCGGATTTGTTTGTTTTTTTAGTTCAACCCTCAGGGTGGAAATTCCAACCCTCCCCTATTTCCTTCTTTAAACTATACCCATGAGTCAATCTTTCCTTCCTTCTCTTCAGTCAGAAGTCTCATGTTTACCTTCATCCGCCCCTCGTCCTCTCTAGTCCTAACCCCAATCTTACAATTATGTTCTGTCCCAAAAGATTCAAAAGTTGATCTCTAGTTTCATGAGGGGAAACGCTTTTTCTTTCCTTCTTATCCCTGGATGTTCTCTTTTGAAATGGCCTGTTTTCCTACACTTGTAACATCCGCTGGTGGGCTTTGGAACCTGGCCCAGTCCTCTTCTCCCTTTCCTCTGAGGAGGCCTAACACTGTAACCACTGTCTCACTTCTCTTGAGAAGGGAGGGTTCTTGTCCCAATTCCCTCAAGAAGGGGGGTCTTGTTCTAGCCTCTTATTAACTATTTTATTTACAGTATACATCATGATTCTGGCTTTCTGCTTTTGTTCCTCCTCCTCTCTACAAAAACTTTCTGAGCATCTCTAGCAGTTTATCAATGGGTTTGTTACTCCAATCCACTAGCCCCTACTAACCAGACTAGAGCCTGATTCCCTGGGTACTCAGCTCCCCTATTTCCTGGAAGTTTCTCGTGCACCCCAGCTTTTTCCCAGGTTTGGGGACAGTTACCCCAAGCCCTAAACATTCTCCCTGAAGGACTGTCAGAAGTAATGTCTGTGGGAGTCTTTCCTGCTCCCTTCCTCCTTCTTCCCTAGGCCTAGAATTCCATTCCCCGTTTTCTATTGGTCTCGGTGCCTGCGTTCCCGTGCATGCTCAACCCCCCAATATTTCCCCAGGTTTGTGTATTCATGGAGGTTTCTTGCATACAACCCCAAAATTTTGCTTTGTCTGTTTCTGACTGGATTGCGACTCTGCACTTGCTTTGCATCCAAGATGCAGCTCAGTCACACACTGACCACCCGAAAATACCCAACCACCACGCGGGTACTTATAGTCCAATTTTGCTGCCCTGGCCCATGCATGAGATTGCTTGGTTTCCACAGTTAGTCTTTTCTCAGTCCTTCATGTTTCTCTCACTAATTCTGATCAACATGGAAAATGTTGTCCATACCAACTAACGAACGCTCAAGTAATTCAATCTGCATTCATTTTAGCGAGAGTGAGGTTTTCTTTATTCAATTTTGCAAAATCGGGTACCCAACTCAGTAGACATGGGAGGACGCACTGCATGGCTGGCCCACAAACATTCCCCTATCTTGAAAAAGCCCCTCCTCCAGTTCCAGTTCCCCATTTACAATTCTACCCAAATGTGAGAATCTGGTCTAGCAATCTCATGAGCCCTTTATTCCATTTTGAGAATTTCTCACAAACATTATCAGGAAAAAGGTTCAACAATCAACAGTACTCATTACAGTGAGATGCTCAATGAAGAGTTGAAGCCTAAACTTCAGATTAAACTTAGAGAACTACTATCCAAGAGCATTGTGATCTTACATGACAATGCACGTCCTCACACCTCTGTCCACACAGTTTGCACTCTGTAAAAAACATCATTTTGAGGTGTTAAACCACCCTCCTTATATTCCTGCTCTTGCTCCATAGGACATTTACGTGTTTGAGTCCTGGAAAGCAGCCCTTGGAGGATGAAGATTCACCTCTGAAGAAGAAGGTAGACATGGCTCACAGCTTAGCCTAAAATGTGTGAAAGCTTGTTGACAGATGGACAGCATATATTAAAAAGCAAGGAGATTATGTGGAAAAATGATATATTTTTCTTTTCTAAAGGTTGATTAAAATAAATTCTACAGCCAAATATATATGTTGTTGTTGCTGTGAAGTGCCATAGAGTCGGTTCCAACCCATAGCGACCCTGTATAGGGTTTCTGAGGAGCAGCTGGTGAGTTTGACCTGCCAACCTTGCAGTTCAAAAGGCTTTGCAGTCTGTATATATATATATCAAGGAGCTCTGGTAGCATAGTGGTTACGAATCGGGCTCCGAACCACAAGGTCAGCAGTTCGAAACTACCAGCTGTTCCGTGGAAGCACGATGAGGCTTTCTGCTCCCGTAAAGATTTACAGCCTTGGAAACCCTGTACAGGGTCACTATGAGTCGGAACCGACTCCATGGCACATAACAACAACAACAAATATATATATATACACACACATATACATCACATGTGAATTTAGAGGCCAACTTAAAAACAGATTTGATTTATTAGGTGGGTTAATGTGCCGGACTGCAAAGTCAGTTTGAACCACAATGTCAGCATTTCAAGCTCACCAGCTGCTCCTTGGAAGACCTATACAGGGTTGCTATGGGTTGGAACCAACTCGATGGCACTTAACAACAATAACAATGGTGTGTCCTGGTATGACACTGTGGGTTAATGCACTGGACTCAAAAGTTGGCTTGAACAGCAAGGTCGGCAATTCAAATTAACCAGCCGCTCTTCAGAAACCCTATACAGGGTCGCTATGAGTCGGAACCGACTCAACAGCACTTAGCAACAACAAAAACAACAATGGTGTGTCCCTGTAAGATGAACACTGGACTGTGACCCACAAGGTCGCCAATTCAAACCCACCAGCTGCTCCTAGGAAACCCCTATACAGGGTCATCATGAGTCGGAACTGATTCAACAGCACTTAACAAAAACAACAACAACGACTGAAGAGGAGTCCTTGCTAACTCCAAGATTGTTGGTTCAAGTCCTTGAAAACTCTATAAAGGGTCACTGTAAGTCAGAACTGACTCAGCGGCACTTAATAACAACAACAAATGACCAAAGAAAAGAGTTGTGGAATGGTATCAAGAATCATGTATGAAGAAAGCAAAAGGTCATTTAAAAGTCAGGAAAGAAAGAAAAGACCAAAATGGATGTGTGAAGAATTTCTGAAAAAAAGAAAACAGGTCAGCAAAAAAGAGGAAGACCCTCAACAAGATGGATTGACACATTAGCTGCAACAATGGGCTCAAACATAGTAACAATTGTGAAGATGGCGCAGTGCTGAGTAGTGAAATCTTTATGGACAATAATTGAAGTTCAACATCATCGTTGTCATAAAGATCAGTGTAAAGAATAGTGAAAGTTCTGCATAGCACCTAAATATTACAAGCCCATATTTTCCACTATAGAAATTGAACCACTTCTGAGTTGTTGAAATTATTGCTAAATATATTTACTGTCTTCTTTACAATAAAGAGCTTTATTACTCTTATTATGGACTGAAGAAAATGCTTTAAATCTTGAGTTCTGAAGTAATATTTCCTGTCCTAAAAGCAATGATGCTTTTCAAGAGCGAGGGGGAAAGAAAGTGCATTCTGAAAAGGTAGTTTATGGTTTTGGAATTTTGTTGCAATTTTGGTTCATATATTTTTACTAAGTGTGACCTTTATATGTAAATTAAATGATTATATAAGAGAGAGCACTGTTTTCATAAAGTAAGAAATGATTTCGTATTCTCAAAGACAAAGCCATATAAACCAGTAAGGCAGCGGCTCTGCATGTGCTTGATGGCTGTGAAATGACCTGTTTGATTTTCTATTACAGACCAACAGTCTGCATTGCCCTGGCCCACCAGACCCTGACTGTGGGGTAGCTGACTTCTCATTAGGGAGTCCTGTGGTACAGAGCGCATTCATAGGCTGCAATAAATAAAGCACATTTAAAACGTCATGTATAAGAACAGTCCTCCATTGTGAGAACAGTGCCATAAAAAGATTTTCATACTTTGAAACACTACTGGAGAGGTTGTTTTTTTTTCTGGCTAAACCCTGACAAATGAATTTATCATTTGACCATACATATAGGAGAGTGCATGCACACATGTCCTGACAGTCGAATTCATTCACATTGGTGCTGATAGACGGACTCCAATCATTGGAGGGAAAGCTCAAACTGAATTAAATAGAATAGTAAAATAAAAATGTAGTTTTCTTACCTCAGGGGAGTAGAAATAACTTGGTCTCAAATCTTAATAGAATTACATAATGGCTTTGTTGTTATTTTTGTTGTTGCTAAGTGCTTTCCAGTCTGTTCCAACTCATAGTGACCCTATACAGGGCTTCTGAGGAGCGGCTGATGAGCTTGAACTGCCAATCTTGTGGTTCAAACAGACCTTGCGTTCGAGTGCTTATCCTACAGCACCACACCAGGACTCCTTGTTGTCATTCAATGCCCTCAAATTGGTTCCTTCTTATAGAGACCATCTATAGGAGTGCCTGGTGGGTTTGAACTTCCAACCTTTTGGTTAGCAAGAGAATGCTTATCCTACAGTGCACACCAGGACTCAGTGTTATTTATATATTTGGCAAGCTGATTCTGTGTATGTGTGTGAGAGAGAGAGGGATAGAGAGAGTGAGAGAAAGAACCTGACTCTTGAGTGTCCATAGTAGTTGTTAGGGAACATCTAGTTCTGTCTCATAGAGACCCTATGCACAACAGAATGAAACACTGCCAGATCCTGCACATGCTCACAATTGCTGTTATGTTTGAGCCAATTGTTGCTGACACTGTGTCAGTCCATCTGGTTGGGGTCTTCCTCTTTTCCAACGACCTTCTACTTCCCCAGGGACTGATCTCTTCCGGCAATATGTCCAAAGAACAAGAAATGAAAGCTATACTTCTTCTAAGACAGATTTGTCTGTTCTTTTGGCAGTTCATGGTACTTTAATATTCTTCAACAATATCATTTCTACGGTCTTCCTTATTCACTGTTCAACTTTCACATGCATATGAGGCTACTGAAAACACCATGCCTTGGGTCAGGCCTACCTTAGTCCTCAGAGTGACATCTTTGCTTTTTAACACTTTAAAGAGGCCCTTTTCCTGCAAATATGCCTAGTGCAGTCTGTCCCTTGATTTTTTGACTGTAGCTTCCATGAGCAATGATTGTGGATCCAAGCAAAAATGAAATCTTTAACAACTTCAATCTTTTCTCTGATTGTTGTTGTTAGGTGCCATCGAGTCGGTACCGACCCATAGTGACCTTATGCACAGCAAAACGAAACACTGCCCGATCCTGGGCCAATCTCACTACTATTGCCACATTTGAGTGCATCAATGCTGTCACTTGGCCAATCCATCTTGTTGGGGAGTCTTCCTCTTTTTCTCTGACCCTCCACCTTATCAAACATGGTATCCTTCTCCAGCGACTGGTCCCTCCTGACAATATGTCAAAATTATTATGTTGTTATTTATTGGTCCAGTTGTAAGGATTTTTGTTTTCTTTACATTGATTTTAAACCATTCAGTATCCCATTGTTCTATTGGAACAACTGCCTCTTGGTCTATGTACAGGGCATAATTAAGTTTTCTGGAATAGCCATTCTTCGCAGTGTTATCTGTAGTTTGTTATAATCCACGCAGTTGAATACCTTGGCATAATCCATAAAGCACAAGCAAACATCTTTCTGCTATTTTCTGTTTTCAGCCAAGATCCATATGATATCAGCAATGATATTCATAGTTCCATGTTCTCTTCTGAATCTGCTTTTAATTTCAGTGGATGCACTGCTACAATTGTTTTTGTTTGTGTGTGTGTGTTCTCCATGATTTACTTGATGCTTACCACATGGTATGTGCTCAATAAATCTTTCTTACACCAAAATATGTATGATGGTTCCAAGAAACTGTCCTAAACCCCAAAGCCAGATACAAAACAGAAAAATTAAAGTATGAAGACTATATGGAGTATAATAGAATACCACAAAAGATGTTTGAAAGTCAAGGACTATAAAACAATGTTGCAACTGTTTTTGTATTATCTTCAGCAAAATTTTACTGACATATGATATTAATCATAGTGTTCAATGACTCCCACATTCTGTTGGATCATCATTATTTAGAATGGGGACAAATGTGTTTCTCTTCCAATCAGTTGGTCAGGTAGCTGCCCTCCAAATTTCTTGGCATAGATGAGGCACTTGCCTCCAGCACTGCATCAATTTGTTGAAACATTTTCATTTGTATTCCATCAATTCTTGGAGCCTTGTTTTCCCCAAATGTCTTCAGTGCAGTGTGAACTTTTTATTCAATACCATGTATTTTTGATCATATGCTACCTCTTGAAATGGTTGAACATCAATCTGCTAAAGTGAATCTGTGTATTCCTTTCTTCTTTTGATGCTTCCTGTGTCTTTAAATATTTGACCTACAGAACCTTTCAATATTGTAAAGTGCAGCTTGAATTTTTTTCTTCTGTTCATTTAACTTGAGAAATGCTGAATGTGTTCTTCCCTTTTGGTTTTCTAACCCCAGAACTTTGAAAATTTCATTATAATACTTTGTCTTTTCAAGCTGCATTTTGAAATTTTCTGTTTGACCCTTTTATTTCATTTCTTCCAGTCACTTTAACTTCTCTAAGTTCAAGTGCAAGTTTCAGAGTCTCTTCTGACATCCATTTTGTTTTGTTTTTTTTCTTTCTTTCCTCTCTTTTTAATGGCATTTGGCTTTCTTCATAGATAATGTTCTTGATATCATTCCACAACTCCTATGGTCATTAATGTCTAATGCATCAAATCTCTTCTTGAGATGGTCTCTAACTTCAGCTGGGATATATTCAAGGTCATACTCTGGTCCTCATGGACTTATTTTCATCTTATTTAGTTTCAACCTGAATTTGCATATGAGCACTTTTTTGTTCCACAGTTGACCCCTGGTCTTGTTTTGGCTGATGATATTGAGGTTCTCCATCTTCGTTTTTTTACAGATATAGTCAATTTGATTTCTGTCTGTTCCATCAAGTGAGGTCCAGATAAGTGTTGTTGGAAAAAGTTATTTGCAATGAGTAAGTCATTGCAAATCAAAGAGCACAGCCTTACGTATGGATTACAACTCAATGTAAAGTAAACAAAAATCCTCACCACTGGACCAATAAACAGCATTCTTATCAATGGAGAAGAGATTGAGATTGTAAAGGACTTCATTCTTCTTGGATCAACTTTCAACACTCATGGAAGCAGCAGTCAAGAGATCAGACGATGTATTGCATTGGGCAAATCTGCTGCACAGGAACTTTTTAAAGTATTGAAGAGCAGAGATGTCAGCTTGAGGACTAAGGTGTGCCTGACTCAAGCCATGGTATTTTCAATAACCTCATATGGATGCGAAAGCTGGACAGTGAATAAGGAAGATCGTAAAAGAATTGATGCCTTTGAGTTGTGGTGTTGGAGGAGAATACTGAAAGTGCCATGGACTGCCAGAAGAACCAATAGATTTGATTTGGAAGAAGTACAAACAGAGTGCTCCTTGGAGGCCAAGATGGCTAAGCTTTGTCTCTCATACTTTGGACACATTTTCCGGAGAGAACAGTCGCTGGAGAAGGATGTCATGCTGGGTAAGGTGGAGGGTCAGAGAAAAAGAGGAAGACCCCCAACGAGATAGATCAGCCAGGTGACATCATTGATGGCATCAAGTGTGGCGGCTGTAGTGAGGTTGGCCCAGGATCAGACATTGTTTCATTCTGCTGTGCATGGGGTCGCTATGAGTCGGTTCCGACTCGATGGCACCTGACAACAACAAGTCATTGTTGTTGCTAAGTGCCATGGAGTCTGTTTCGAGGAACATCTGGTAATTTTGAACTGCTGACATGTGGTTCAAACTGAACTTGCAGTCGAGTGCTTATCCTACAGTGCCACACTGACTTGCAAAATTCTATCATGCGATTTTCAGCATCATTTCTATGACCAAGGTCATATTCTCCAACTACGGATACTTCCTCTTTGTTTTCAACTTTCACATTCCAGTCACCAGTAATTATCAATGCATTTTGATTGCATGTTTCATCAATTTCAGACTGAACAATGTGAGATAAGTCTTCAATTTCATCATCATTGGCATTAGTGGTTAGTATGTAAATTTGAATAGTACCAAATTTGTTGGTACCAAGTAGTACCAACAATATCCTTGTTGGCATATGAATATTAACCTATCACATACAGCATTGTACTTCAAGATAGATCTTGAAATGCTCTTTCTGATGATGAATGTGACACCATTCCTCTTAACATTGTCATTTCCAGCATAATAACAAACATGATTATTTTATTCAAAATGGCCAATACCTGTCCATTCAGCTCACTATTGTCTAGGATATTGATCTTAATACATTCAATTTCATTTTTTAAAACATTCATTTTTCCTAGATTCATACTTTGTACATTATACATTCTAATTATTAATGGATGTTTGCAGCTATTTCTTCTCATTTTGAGTAGTACTACATTTGCAAATGATGGTCCCCAAATTTTTGCTCCATTTACATCGTTATGGTAACCTCTGAGGAAGCATCTCTTCCCCAGCAGTATTTGAGTGCCTTTAAACCTGAGGAGCTCATGTTCTGGCACTATATCAGACAATGTTCCACTGCTACTCATAAGGTATTCAGTGGTTAGCATTCAGAAGTTGGCTGCCTCTCCTGTTTTATAGTCTAGAGGCTCTGCTGAAATCTGCCCACCATATGTGACCCTGTTGTTGTTATTGTTGTTGTCAGGTGCCATCGAGTCGGAACCGACTCATAGTGACCCCATGCACAGCAGAATGAAACAATGTCCGATCCTGGGCCAAACTCACTACCGCTGCCACAGTTGAGTCCATCAATGATGCCACCTAGCCAATCCATCTCGTTGGGGGTCTTCGTCTTTTTCTCTGACCCTCCACCTTACCCAGCATGACATCCTTCTCTAGTGACTGTTCTCTCTGGAAAATATGTCCAAAGTATGAGAGA
>NW_006408644.1:436712-437195 GCF_000296735.1 Chrysochloris asiatica | reverse complement strand
GCATCAAGAAAAGATGGAAGGAATACACAGAGTCATTGTACCAAAATAAAATGGTTAATATTCAACCATTTCAAGAGGTACCATATGAGCAAGAGCCAATGATACTCAGGGAGAAAGTTCGAAGTGCATTGAAAGAATTGGCAAAGAACAAGGCACCAGGAATTGATGGAATAAAAATTGAAATCTTTCAAGAAAGTCAGGAGGCACAAGAGGCACTCATTCATCTCTGCCAAGAAATTTGGAAGACAACTATTTGGCCGACTCATTGGAAGAAATCAATATGTGTGCCCATTCCAAAGAGAGGTGACCCAACGGAAGGTGGAAATCATCAGACAATCTCTTTGATATCTCAAGCGAGTAAAGTTTTGCTACAGGTAATACAGAAACGGCTACAATCATACATAGATAGAAAACTTCCAGAGGTTCAAGCTGGATTCAGAAGAGGTCGTGGAACGAGAGATATCATTGCTGATGTCCGATGGA
>NW_006408644.1:408597-436612 GCF_000296735.1 Chrysochloris asiatica | reverse complement strand
ATTCTATGAAGAAAAACGTGGCATCAGGATTGGAGGAAGACTCATTAACAACCTGTGATATGCAGATGATACAACCTTGCTTGCTGAAAGTGAAGAGGATGTGTGACCCTGCTAGTGTTTAAAAGAAAATACCAATGCTAAAGCTATCAGCATCACAGAAACACAGAAGGCAGCACAGTACAAGAAATCAACAGGTAAGTTGTAAGTCAGTTGATGAACAACCTTGCTTCCATGTGCAAACTAAATTCCCCTTGCTATATGATCTAATATACTCGCAGCTTCCAGGGATTGATATATGGACATCTTTGGGAGCCTTTATACTGCCTACAACACCAGCTATACTTATAACAAGTTACAGCTGTATTTCTGTGGAAAAAAGATTGAATAGAGTCTAGCAGACTTTGCCACATTAGCTTGCAAGGCTTTTTATATCCAGGTAAAGATTACTTTGATATTTGAACCAAAATTTGGCGCATCAGAATAGTGGTGGTCAAAATGTCCTGTTACAATCAATTCTGTTTAGAAGACTTCCAAAAATGCCTCTCAAGTGTTGCTCTACTAGTGGTTCAACCCTCTGTACAAATAACTCACCACATAATTTTACTTCAGTGGTGTCATCACTTCAGTTCATAGCTAAAAACCTTGAGGTCATCTCTAACTCTTGCTTCTCCTTTTTCTCATATATTTAAATTGTCATAAAAGTTATTTATATTGTCTCTTTGATTTGTCCCTCTCTGTTCATTTTCAGTTCCATTTCCTTTTTTTTTTTTGGCTTATCTCTTCACTTATCACTTATTGAAATGCCCTTCTTCACTTTTTTCTCCTCTCTATCTTAATAATGAAATCGTTTGTTTATTGATTTCTCTATATTCTTACTGGTTTAATGGTGTCATCTCTGTTGCAGAAACCTCTTAGTTTCTGTCCTCATAGTATCCCAGTACTTTTTCTTTGTTTACTATACTATCAATAATATTACTAAATTCTATCCCTGTACCTATGACAACTCCTATTATCCTCTCTATTCTTTCTCTCCTACACATAGGTGCAGCTCTTTTCCTGTCCCTATGCTCTCCCTTCTCTTGTGGTTGAAATGCCCTATTGTTTCCAACACTCCATATTCTAAACATTCCCCAAGACTCAACTTAACATGTACTTTGTCAATGAAATACTTTGTTGCCACTTCAGCTGTCTTAATTTGGGTTCGCTAGGGGAACAAATTCAAGGAGCTCTGGTAGCGTAGTGGTTACGAATCGGGCTGCAAACCTTAAGGTCAGCGGTTCGAAACTACCAGCTGCTCCGCGGGAGAAAGATGAGGCTTTCTACTCCCGTAAAGATTTACACCCTCGGAAACCCTATACAGGGTCGCTATGGGTCGGAACCGACTCGATGGCACATAACAACAACAACAAGGGGAACAAATTCAGTGAGATGTATATAGAGAGATATTTGTTACTGTTGAGTCAGTTCTGATTCATAGTGACACTGTATAAGGTTTTCAAGGAGCAGCTGGTGAATTTGAACTGCCAACCTTGAGGTTCAAACTGACCTTTTAGTCCACTGCATTATCCCACTACAATGAAATGACTCAGGCAATTGTGGAGTATGAGAAGTCCCAAGTCCATGCATGGTTCAGGCAGTAGACTAGGGACCTCTTCTGAATTGCAGGGACTGGCAAAAACAAAATATATAGGTCAAGAGACTTTTGGAAGTAAACATCCCAAGAACCAGTGGTCAGACAATGAGAAAGGTACAGGATCAAGACAAGGAGCTTTGCCAGAACATCTATTTATATACTGGAAGCAAAAACAGACTTCCATGGAAACTCCCCTTTTGCTAAATAGCTGACCACATCTGACTATATCATGGAAAGTGATTACACTGTATTATATTTTGGAAGTATACTCAGGCCAATTTCTGTCAAACCACTGAGAATGATAGCCTAGTGAAGATAGCACATAACATTAACCATCACACCAACTTTTTGGAGCCTTCATTTCTTGACTATTTACCCTTCAGGTTGATTTAAATTAATTCATATAGGGGAATTTTGATGCTCCAAATCCTTAGTAAGAGTTCTTCAGGTAGGGGCCATGTCTGCCATCATCATTATTATTGTGCTTACTTTACAGTGCCTGGTGTAGTGCTAGAAATAGTGTAGAATCCTTTTTTCATTAACATAGTCATCTTTTTAAAAAATTTTTCTTCCTTCAACATAATGACTGCCATAAGTTGTTCTTGAGGGGTAAATATTTGACATCAGGACAGAGAGCAAGTGATTAAATACAAAGGAAAGAGGTGGAGCCCACAAACAAAGAAATTTAGGGAAACCATTACATTAGGAATTTTACATATGGTGATTAAATTCTCACCAACATTAATGCATGACATACTGTTGAAATGATTTGTAAGTCTTTTAGAGTTTTACAGCTTTATCTCTCAATTCTACATGATGAAATAGCAAAGAATTGTTTATTATATCTCTCCACCACTAGCATACAAAATTTTATAATTATTTTTTTTTAATTTTGGGGTCCTCTTGAGATTAGAGAACTGGCCAGAAAAAGAATAAAATTGTCTTTGTTTCCTCAGGCCCACAGTCTTGTAAGCTTTTCCATGCAATTTTGTCAAGGATCTTTCTCTTATCAATGCAAAGGAAGTGCTTTCTTTTTATTGTAATGTAGTTGTAAAACTCAAACAGCCATCATAATTTCAGTAAATCATGCTGAACTTCATAGAATTGCTGAAAAGGATCCATAATATGCAATATTTGTTCTGCAAACTGACTGAATATTTATAATATTTAGTCTATACCATGCTATTTATTCTAAAAAATGACATATTTGTTTTTGTTTTCTTAGTAGAGCATAAGGCAAATTATATTAATTAGGCTATTTACATGATTTCCTAACTTAGAGCAGTGAAACTTGCCTGTAGCTAGCAAATAATTGGAATTACAATTGCTTGAGATATCACAAGTTTGTTAATTATATCAGGCTTCATCAAGCTCTGATAGGTCGCTAAATAGTCTTTTTTCACTATTCCCCCTTATTTCTTTTTCTCCTCTACCTCAGTCCCTGTTCCCTTCATTTCTTATTTAGAATGAAGTACATACACAATACATGATGATTTCAATCTATAATTTTCACTTCACATTTGTTAGTGGGTTTTTTTTTTGAAGAAAGTTGGGCCATGGTTGGAAGAAACCCAGGTCCTATCCTCTCTACTTTTCAGAAACAATGGAAAAAAAGACATTAAAGTAGGGGACCAAAACAATGAAATAAAATAAATTTAGTACTAATGTACTCTTGCAGCAAAACTATTCTAGTATTCACTGTCAAACCTTTTGTGTTTAGATGTTTTTCTATTTCTTTTAAAATTTGCCAATAGAAGTCAGATGGGACAGGGTGGTGGGGTAACAGAAAAACACAATTCAAAACAAATCATTAATTAGTAAAAGGTAGCATAACTACCCACTATTCACCTGTTAGTTTATCATACTGTACTGGCTTAGGTGTTGCTGTGATGCTGAAAGGTGTGAATCCCGTATTTTAAATAGCAGCATGGTCACCCATGGTAGATAGGTTTCAATGGAGCTTCCAGCCTAAGACAGAGCAGAAAGAGGGAGAGGCAGACTACTTCTGAATGGTTGGCCACTGAAAACATTATTAATAGCAACAGAACATTAGCAGCTATAGTGCCAGAAGATGAGTCCCTCAAGTGGGAAGGGACTCAAGTTTTAAATGGAAAAGAACTGCCTCCTCAAATTAGAGTTTATTTGCTGATGGTGTACAACTTAAAATGAGAAAGAAAAAAAAAACCCAGCTGCAAATATTCATTAGTTATAGGAATGTGAAATGTATGTAGTATGAATCTAGAAAAATTGGAAGTCATCAAAAATGAAATGGAACTCATAAAGATCAATATTCTAGGTGTTCATAAGCTGTAATGCACTGGTGTTGGCCATTTTGAATCAAATAATCAAATAGTTTACTATGGTATAAATTTCAAATTAAAGAGGAACGGTATGGTATTCATCGTAAAAAAGAAAAAGAAAAAAGAAACATTTCAAGACCTATCTTGAAGTACAATGCTGTCTATGATAGAATAATATCCATATGCCTACTACGAAGCGCTCTGGTAGGGTAGTGGTTACTAATCGGGCTGCGAACTACAAGGTCAGCAGTTCGAAACTACCAGCTGTTCCGCGGGAGAAAGATGAGGCGTCCCGCTCTCGTAAAGATTTACAGCCTCGGAAACCCTGTACAGGGTCGCTATGAGTAGGAACCGACTCCACGGCACATAGCCACTACCACCACCACTAGGAAGAGCAGTTAATACCACTACTACTCAAATTTATAAACCTACATCTTTGATATCCCGTGCAAGTAAAGTTTTACTAAAGATAATACAGAAACGGTTACAACCATACATTGACAGAGAACTTCCAGAGGTTCAAGCCAGATTCAGAAGAGGATGAGGAATGAAAGATATCATTGTTGATGTCTGATAGATCTTGGCTGAAAACAGAGAATACCAGAAAGATGTTTGCCTGTGCTTTATTGACTATGCAAAGGGTTTCAATTATGTGGATCATGACAAGCTATGGACAACACTGTGAAGTATGAGTATTCTGGAATACTTAATTGTGCTTATGAGGAATCTGTACATGGAACAAGAGGCAATTGTTCAAACAGAACATGGGAACACTGAATGGTTTAAAATTAAGAAATCTGTGCAACAGGGTTGTATTCTTTCACCTTGCTTATTCAACCTGTATGCTGAGCAAATAACCTGAGAAGCTGCGTTATAAGAAGAAAAATGTGGCATCATGGTTGGAGGAAGACTCATTAAAAACCTGTGATATGCAGATGATACAACCTTCAGTGTGGATTGCATCTCAATGTAAAGAAAACAAAAATCCTCACCACTGGACCAATAAACAACATTCTTATCAACTGGAGAAAAGATAGAAGTTGTTAAGGACTTCACTCTTCTTGGATTAACCATCAGCAATCATGGAAGCAGCTGTCAAGAAATCAAACGACATATTGCATTAGGCAAATCTGCTTCACAAGACCTTTTTAAAGTGTTGAAGAGCAAAGATGTCGGCTTGAGGACTAAGGTGTGCCTGACCCAAGCCATGGTATTTTCAATAATCTTATATGCATGTGAAAACTGGACAGTGATTAAGGAAGACCGTAGAAGAACTGATGCATTTGTGTTACGGTGTTGAAGGAGAATACTGAAAGTGCCATAGGCTGCCAAAAGAACAAACAGATCTGTGTTGGAAGAAGTGCAGCTAGCGTGCTGTTTGGAGACCAAGATGGCCAAACTCCGTGTCTCATACTTCGGATATATCGCCATGAGGGACCAGTTGCTGGAGATATTATGTTTGGTAAGGTGGAGGGTCAAAGAAAAAGAGGAAGATTCCCAGCGAGATGGATTGGCAAAATGGCAGCATCAGTGAGCTCAAGCATGGCTACAATTGTGAGGTTGGCCCAGGATTGGGCAGTGTTTCGTTTGATTGTACATAGAGTCGCTATGAGTCGGTACTGAATCAATGGCATCTAACAACAACAAAAACCACTAAAGTCGATGATGATGAATTTGAAGACTTCTGCCAGCTTCTTCAGTCTGGAATTGATGAAACATACAACCAATTTGCACTGATAAATACTGATTATTGGAATGTGAACATTGGAAACAGAGGAAAGATCAGTAATTGGAAAATATGGCGTTGGTGATAGAAATGATGCTGGAGATCACATGATAGAATTTCGCAAGACCAACAACTTATTGCAAATACCTTTTTTCAGCAACATAAAAGGTTGACCTCATCAGATGGAATAAACAAGAATAAAATTCACTACAACTGTGGGATGTATCATCATCCAAAATAAGACCAGGGGGAGACTGTGGAACAGATCATCAATTGCTCCAATGCAAGTTCAGAAGAGCTATGGGATAACATCAAGAGTATCATACCTGAAGACAGAAGAAGGTTATTAAAAAGACAGGAATGAAAGAAAACAACAAAAAGGATGCCAGAAGAGACTCTGAAACATTCCCTTTAACATAGAGAAGCAATTGGAAGAAATGATGAAGTAAAAGAGCTGAACAAGAGATTTCAAAGGGCAGCCTGATAAGACAAAGCAAAGTATTATAATGAAATGTGCAAAGACCTGGAATTAGAAAACCAAAAAGGAAGAACAAACTCAGCATTGCTCAAGCTAAAAGAAATAAGAATAAAAGATATGGTTGATGTCGACAAAGAACTGCCAGAGGTTCAAGCTGGATTCAGAAGAGGACATGGAACGAGGGATATCATTGTTGACGTCAGATGAGTCTTGGCTGAAAGAGAATGTCAGAAAGATATTCACTTTAGCTTTATTGGCTACAGCAAGTCTTTCCACTGTGTGTGTCATGACAAATAATGATAACATTATGATGAATGGGTATTCCAGAACACTTATTAGTGCTCATGAGGAACCTTTACATACATCAAGAGATAGACTTTAATATGAATAAGGGGATTCTGAATGATTTAAAATCAGGAGAGGTGTTCACCAAAATTGAATTGTTTCACCATACTCATTGAATCTGTGTGCTGAGCAAATAGTCTGAGAAACTGAATTATATGAAGAAGAACGTAGCATCTGGATTAGAGAAAGACTCACTAACAATTTATGATACGCAGATGATACAACCTTGCTTGTTGGAAGGACTGAAAATACTTATTGATGAAGATTCAAGACCACAGCTTTCAGTATGGACTGCACCTCAATGTTAAGAAAACAAAAGTCCTCAGTACTGGACCAATAAATAGCATCATGATAAATGGAGTAAAGACTGAAATTGTCAGAGACTTCATTTCGCTTGGATCCACAATCAATGCTCAAGGAAGCAGCAGTTAAGGAATCAAAAGGCGTATTGCATTAGGAAATCTGCTGCCAGAAAATATCAGTTTAAGGATTAAAATGCACCTGACCCAAGTCATGCTATTTTCAATCATCTCATGATTGTGGAAGTTGGATAATGAAAAAAGAAGATTGTAGAAAAACTTGATGCATGGAGAATATTGAACGTACCATGGACTGTCAGAAGAAGAAACAAATCTGTGTTGGAAGGACAGCCAGAATGTTCCTTAGAAGCAAGGATGATGAGCCTTCGTCTCTTGTACTTGGACATATTATCAGAAGAAAGATGTCATGCTTTATGAAATGGAGTTGTCAGTGAAAAAGAGGCAGAACCCCAACATGATAGATTGTCACAGTGGCAGCAACAATGGGCTCAAGCGTAACAATAATTGTGAGGATGGTCCAGAACCAGACAGTGTTTCATTCTGTTGTGTATAGGGTTGCTATGAGTCAGAACTGACTCGATGGCACCTAACAACAACAACAGCATAACTATGCTATTGGATCATGTCACTGTTGCTTAAAATGACCAGTGTCTTCCAATTGTTTTTTAGGAAGCACTTTCCACACTTTGTTTCATGGTCACTAATTCCCAAACACTCTCTGCTTGAGATACCATCATTTAGCTTATCGTATGTGGTGGGTTGCATGTTGCTGTAAGCCAGGCCACTTGTATTTCCAATATTAATAGGGTCACCCATGGTGGTCACCCAACAGTGGAGCTTGCAGGCTAAGGCAGAATAGGAAAAAAAGGCCTGGAACCTACTTCTGATAATTAACAAGGACTCAATATAAGTTAGAGTTGACCTCATGGCAAATAAGAACCACAGTCCTTCACTCTGAGAGAGTCACAGTGTGTGATCAAAGGCTGTAAGAAATACTACAGTAATGATGGCTATTTATCTTTGGTTAATCCATATCCAAAATCAATGCTCATGGAAGCAGTAGTCAAGAATTCAAACAATGGGAGAGAGAGCAAGATGATGTCATGGTGAAACACTCCTCTTATCTAACCCTTCTGCAAGAAAGACTAGAGAAATTAAGTGAAACATACACAGGTGATAATACCTGGAAATATGAGCATAACATGAAAAGATAATGAATTAGATTAAATATCTATTGGAAAAAAGAAACAAAACAAAAACAAGAGCAAGGAGAGAGACAGATACGGAACAGCGTGGCCATTTGGGGAAATAGAAGGCAGTATATGAAGAGTGAGGAGAAGCCAGTTTCACAGAATCTCCGACAAGATGGAGAAACAATGTATACAAATATGGAATGAAGCAAGATGAGCAGAACATGAGCTAGATCTATAAATAGAATCTGCAGGGAAGCAGGTGAGAACTCCAGTAACACTGGCAATCACAGATCAGGGAGGGGGCAGTAAATAAAGATAAAAGCACTTATTAGTAGTATCCCTAGTCATTTGGATTAGAGCCTGGGTGGTGGGTAAGGTGTGTGAAATGGTGGTTGGAGATACTGGACTCCAGGCAGCTCTCCATTCTTGCTTTTGTCAGGGCAAGAATTGAATAACTGATATCACTCACTTAGGAGTGCACAGGCCCATACCAGTGAAGAGCCACTGAAGAAGTGCCGTCTTCTGTCCCTGCCCCCATAGCTTCCTAATGATCAGGAGAAAGACTCCACACTGTACCCACAACCTAGTGGACAGTGATGTCCCCTTGCCACCCCACACACCCAGCAGACCGAAGCACACTCTATCGGACTATGTGCTGAATGCCTGCTTCCTGCGTATTCAACAGAGAGTGCTCTCTCAACTGTGCACCTCAAATTCATAGCCTCTGCAGCTGGGTTTCCACGTTCATGTGGATTGCATGCCACATACCTTCTGCCCCTGAGGTTGGGGATGCACACACTCACAGATCACACAGCAAGCACTGGTTGCTTCCATAATCAACATGCTCATGCTGAACACGTGCTATGTGCAAGCCATTCAGGCATTTCCTGGTGTCTTGGAAATGGATTGATACTGGCTGCCACAATGGGGTCAAACATTGAAATAGTTGTGAGGATGTTATAAATCACGAAGTGTTTTGTCTGATGTACACAGGGATGTGTCGTACCGTGAATTTATTTAATATGCCTCCTCTATCCATGGCCTTTGTTGTTGTTGCTAGGTGCCATCGAGTAGGTACCAACTCTTAGCAACCCTATGCACAACAGAACAGAACAAAACACTGACCAGTCTTGGGCCAACCTCACTATTATTGCCACACTTGAGCCTATTGATGCTGCCACTATGCCAATCCATCTCACTGGAGGTCTTCCTCTTTTTCTCTGACCCTCCTCCTTGCCAAACGTGATATTCTTCTATAGCAACGGGTCCCTCCTGACAGTATGTCTGAAGTATGAGAGACGAAGTCTGGCCATCCTGGCCTCCAAGAAGCACTCTAGATGCACTTCTTCCAATATAGATCTCTTTGTTCTTTTGGTAGCCCATGGCACTTTCAATATTTTCCTCCAACACTATAATGCAAATGCATCAATTCTTCTACAGTCTTCCTTATTCACTGTCCAACTTTCACATGCCTATGAGCTTACTGAATATGCCATGGCTTAGGTCAGGCACACCTTAACCCTCAAGCTGACATCTTTGCTCTTCAAAACTTTAAAAAGGTCTTGTGCAGCAGATTTGCCTAATGCAATATGTCTTATGATTTCTTGACAGCTGCTTCCATGATTGCTGATAGTTGATCCAAGAAGAATGAAGTCCTTGACAACTTCAATCTTTTCTCCATTGATAAGAATGTTGTTTATTGGTCTAGGGGTGAGAATTTTTGTTTTCTTTACATTGAGATGCAATCTATACTGAAGGCTATGGTTTTTGATCTTCATTTTCTGGCACTATATCTGACAGTGTTTCCCTGCTAATCATAAGGTTTTCAGTGACTAAATATTCAGAAGTAGTTCGTCTCTCCTTCTTCCTTGTCTGTCTTCATCTGGAAGCACATCTGAAACCTATACACCATGGGTAACCCTAGAAGTAGGAGAGAGGAGTCTTGGTGTGGCACTGTAGAACAAGCAACATCAGTTTGAACCACAGGTTGGAGGTTCTAGCTGCTCCTTGTAAACCTTGTACAAGGTCATTTTGAGTTGGAATCAACTCAATGGCACTTAATAACAACAGCAGGAGGAATGGATAAAGCTGTAGGATAGGTACTGCACTGCTAATCTCCAGACCGGAGGTTCAAATCCATCAGCTGCTCCTCAGAAACCATATACATTTGCTGTGTTTAGAACCCACTCGATGGCACTTAACAACAACAATAACAATTAGGAGGGATGAAGTACAGCCAGAATGCTCCTTAGAAGCTAGGATGGTGAGATTCTGTCGCTCATAATTTGGACATGTTGTCAGGACCAGTCCCTGGAGAAGACAATAAGATGGATTGACACAGTGGTTGCAGCAGTGGGTTGAAATGTAATAATTGTGGGGATGGTGCAGGGTCCAGGGAGTGTTTCTTTCTGTTGTGCATAGGGTTGACAGCACCTAACAACATAACAACAGCAGGAGGGAAAATGGTAGGGAGTGAGGCTAGAGATACATATAGAGAGAAATTGGGTCCTGTCTTCTAGTACACATTAAGAAGTTTGGACTTAGGACTAAGACTCCATCCCTGCTGCAAGTCCACAAAATGTCAGTTGGTGTCAGATGAAATTAAAAAAAAAAAAAAAAAAAAAATTCTGCTCAAAAATTTTTGGAAATTCTGGGTTATTGTCCTTAGGTATCTTTGAGTTGGTTCCAACTCATAGAGACCTGCAAAAATGGCATGGCGATGGTGTCTAACCTCCTCCAGCTTCACAAAGGGGAAGGAGAATAAAACTTCACATCAGCTTCTGCAGCTGAATCCTGTGGAGGTGGTGGTCAAGCATGCCTCCACCCATGAACCTGTGGCATAGCTTCCAGAATCCAGCAATTCACAAGCTGCCACAGTATGACAAACTGACAGAGATGTGGTGGATGGTCTTTGTAACTCCCACAAAATGATTGGATGTTGTTGTTGTTGTTGTCAGGTGCCATCGAGTAGGAACTGACTCATAGCGACCCCATGCACAGCAGAACTAAACAATGTCCGATCCTGGGCCAACCTCAGTACCGCCGCCACACTTGACGCCATCAATGATGCCACCTGGCTGATCCATCTTGTTGGGGGTTTTCCTCTTTTACTCTGACCCTCCACCTCACCCAACATGACATCCTTCTCCAGCGACTGTTCTCTCCGGAAAATATGTCCAAAGTATGAGAGACAAAGCCTAGCCATCTTGGCTTCCAAGGAGCACTCTGGTTGCACTTATTCCAAAACAGATCTATTGGTTCTTTTGGTAGTCCATGGCACTTTCAGTCTTCTCCTCCAACACCACAAATATTCTTCTACAATCTTCCTTATTCACTGTCCAGCTTTCGCATCCATATGAGGTTATTGAAAATACCATGGCTTGAGTCAGGCGCACTTTAGTCCTCAAGCTGACATCTCTGCTCTTTAATACTTAAAAAAGTTCCTGTGCAGCAGATTTGCCCAATGCAGTACGTCATCTAATCTCTTGACTGCTGCTTCCGTGAGTGTTGATAGTTGATCCAAGAAGAATGAAGTCCTTGACAACTTCAATGATTGGATGGGGCTATGCAAATATGGTATTCCCGTATCACCTCATTTGTTACTTCAGGATTGGTTAGTATTGTCATCCCACCAGGTTTAAAAGGGACCATCTCAGAAGCAAGAAGAGAGGATTCCACGGCCAACAAGAAAGAAGAGCCAGGAACACAACATGAGATCCCTATGCAGTAAAACAGTGTCAACCAAGGCAGCGAGAGAGACAGTGTCACAGAAAAACAGAAGAGCAGGCTTCCTAGCCACAGACTGAATAAAGCTGAGCATCTTCAGGCGGAAGGCTGGCTTACAGAATAGGCCCTTTGATAGTTTATCTGCTGCACTAAAAGAGCTTGTAACACTTGCCAGAACAGGGTAGTGGTCAAGGAACAGAGTGGTTGAGAAGCCGAGGACAAAAGAGAGGGGTGCCTGCGGTACAGATGAGAAGAGGTGCTCCTGACTTGAGAACCGTTGTGCTCTGAGCTTTTTCTGATCCTGAATTGTACCCTGTTAACTTTCCTAATAAATCCCATAATCATGATTATCGTCTATGAGACCTGTGTGGCCATTGCAATGGATTATTGAGCTCAGCAGAAAAGTAGAGTACCATGGGAAGGATGGTTGGCATACGAACAAGGTAAAAAAAGGTTCATGGGTGGAGGCATGCTTGACCACCACCTCCACAGGATTCAGCTGCAGAGGCTGATGTGAAGTTTTATTCTCCTTCCCCTTTGTGAAGCTGGAGGAGGTTAGACACCATCGCCATGCCATTTTTGCAGGTCTCTATGAGTTGGAACCAACTCAAAGATACCTAAGGACAATAACCCAGAATTTCCAAAAATTTTTGAGCAGAATTTTTTTTTTTTTTTTTTTTTTAATTTCATCTGACACCAACTGACATTTTGTGGACTTGCAGCAGGGATGGAGTCTTAGTCCTAAGTCCAAACTTCTTAATGTGTACTAGAAGACAGGACCCAATTTCTCTCTATATGTATCTCTAGCCTCACTCCCTACCATTTTCCCTCCTGCTGTTGTTATGTTGTTAGGTGCTGTCAACCCTATGCACAACAGAAAGAAACACTCCCTGGCCCCTGCACCATCCCCACAATTATTACATTTCAACCCACTGCTGCAGCCACTGTGTCAATCCATCTTATTGTCTTCTCCAGGGACTGGTCCTGACAACATGTCCAAATTATGAGCGACAGAATCTCACCATCCTAGCTTCTAAGGAGCATTCTGGCTGTACTTCATCCCTCCTAATTGTTATTGTTGTTGTTAAGTGCCATCGAGTGGGTTCTAAACACAGCAAATGTATATGGTTTCTGAGGAGCAGCTGATGGATTTGAACCTCCGGTCTGGAGATTAGCAGTGCAGTACCTATCCTACAGCTTTATCCATTCCTCCTGTTGTTGTTATTAAGTGCCATTGAGTTGATTCCAACTCAAAATGACCTTGTACAAGGTTTACAAGGAGCAGCTAGAACCTCCAACCTGTGGTTCAAACTGATGTTGCTTGTTCTACAGTGCCACACCAAGACTCCTCCCTCATACTTCTAGATGTTACTGTTAAGTTCAGTCAAATCAGTTCCAAAACATAGCAACCCTGTATAGGGTTTCTGAGGAGCAACCGTGAGTTTGAACTGCCGACCTTCTGGTACAGTCAGTCCAGTGTTGATCCTACAGCGTCAGCCGTCCTCTTTTACCTCAAGACCCTCCAGCACTTGATGAATTCACTCCCTTACTTCTGGTCTTCAATGAAATATCATTTCTTTTGGAAGGCCTTGAATGGGCACCACACCTTCAAGATCACCTTCAGGTTCCTTTTAGGAGCACTTTTCACTTTCTATCTCTATTTTCTCAGTCACACTCCATTTCCTTATTGTTTGTCAGAAATCCCTGGAAAGCCAGATCATTTCTGTCACCAAAAAAGTTGTAATTGAGAGATTCTGAGTCATAGTAACCTCATGTGTACAGAATAGAACTGCTCCGTGGAGTTTCTTGGAAGTAATTCTTACAGAAGCAGAACACCAGGCCTTTTCATCATGGTGCTGCTGGATGAGATTCAATTTCCAACTTTAGCTTGGTGGCCAGCGAATCTACTATTACATTTTCAAGCAACCATGTGTTATAATCAGCTGATTCAGGTCACAAGAGCTGACTGTTACATATTCAGGAATTATTTGAGCTGATCAATGTCATCACAATAGCTTGAAATTAGCCATGATAGAAATATTTCCATCACAGAAGCTAGAAAACACAAAAAAGTAGCATTTTTGCACTGGTACACATTTAGTAGTAAACCATTGATTCAGTGCCTAGCATAGTACCTGCTATCTTGTGCATAGTGGGCATTTCATTATTAATGTTTGGAATGAATGAATTAATGAGTTCTATTTTTACACTATTTTTTGTTGCCTCAATGTTGCCTCAATGTCTCTACTTCTTAAGACTCTGGAAATAACCGTTTATACATTGCAAAAGTTTTTCTCTTGCCTTTAAAAAAAAACAAAAAACTATTTTGCCTGAAGGAAGGGACTGTGTCACGTCTTTCGACATCTCCTACAGTGCCTTGCAAAGTGTAAGCATATCATAATTTTTCAATGACAGCTATATCTATGAGTTGCATTTGTGCTGTCTCACCACCTTTAGTCAGTCAATCATGCCTCCTATAACTCTTACTCAGATAGAAGTAGCAGTCATTGAGCGCAGTGCTTTATCTAAAACATACTGAGTAGAGAGTCACCACCATACAAAGATGAAAATTGGTTGTTATTACTGAAAGCCCAATTCTGCTCATCAAATTTTCCAGGAAAGAAGGAGAAGAGATACATACAAAGATTGCTATCTCAAAGCTTCGAGATTTGACTAATTATCTTGAATAATTAGATTACTGTCTTGGATCAGGTTCCCCAGAAGCTGACTATAGGGAAGGATTTATGTATAAGTGATTTATTAAGGAAGTGCTCCCAGGAGAAACTGGCAAGGGAGTAAGGGAAACAGGTTAGGAAAGGGAAGCCCATTATTATCATTACTTACCCTTGAGTCATCTCCCATTCATGATGACCTCTTGTACAACAGTACACAATATTGCCTGCTATTGTACCATCTTCATAATCATTGTTATACAGGAGTCCATTTATTGACCACTGTGTATTTTGAGTGTCTTCTAACCTAGGGGGATCATCTTCCAATACTATATAGAACAATATTCAGATGTGATCCATATGATTTTCACTGGCTAATTTTTTGAAGCCCAGCAAGGGGGAAATCTTGGTCAAAAGTCCTCAGGAGCATAGGCTTCATCCTGATTCCACAGTGGAAAGCTGGAGTGGTACATCCCAGAATTGTCCCAACCTGAGGAAAGGATGCTAGATCTTCATACTCCTGGGCTTCAAGGCCATGCTGATTGAAAACAAAAGTACATATGGAGTTTTTTTTACTGTAAAGTGCCATCAAGTCAGTTCCAACTCATAGAGACCCTATATACAACAAAACGAAACACTGCCTAGTCCTGCTCCGTCCTCACAATTGCTGCTATACTTAAACCCATTGCTGCTGCCACTAGGCCAATCCATCTTGTTGGTGATCACCCTCTTTTTCACTGCTCCTCCAATTTACCAAGTATAATGTTCTTCTCCAGAGACTTGTCCCTCTTGACAATATGTCCAAAATATGAGATGAAGATTGGCCATCTTGGTTTCTAAGGGGCATTCTGGTTGTGCTTCTTTCAACACAAGTTTGTTTGTTCTTCTGACAGTCCATGGTATCTTTAATATTCTTCTCCAACACCATAACTCAAATACATCAAGTTTTCTATGGTCTCCCTAATTCATGGTCCAATTTTTACATGCTATTTAAAATACCATGGCTTGATTCAGCATACTTCAGTCCTCAAACTGACATCTTTGCTAATAAACACTTTACAGTTATCTTGTGCAGCAGATTTGGCTAATGCAGTATGTAATTTGATTTCTTGATTATTACTTCCATAAGTGTTGATGGTGGATCCAAGCAAAAGTAAGTCTTTGACAACTTCACTCTTTTCTCCATTCACCTTGATATTATTTATTGGATCCACTATGAAGATTTTTGTTTTCTTTACATTGAGATGCAACCCATACCAAAAGCTATGGTATTTGATCTTCCTCAGTAAATATTTTAAATCTTTTTTTTTTTTTTCTCAGCATGCAAGGTTGTATAATCTGCATATCACAGGGCCCCTTTATATATCTTTGTAGTTGTTGTTAAATGCCATCCACTCAGTTCCAACTTATATCAACCCTACATTGGGTTTCTGAGGAGTGGCAGGTGGTTTGAACCACCAAACTTGTGATTCAAACTGACCTTACAGTCCAGTGCTGTGTCCTACAGCAACACAACATCTTTTGTTGTTGGTGAGTGCTGTCAAGTCAGCTTCAATTCATAGTGACCTTGTATAGGGCTTCCGAGGAGCCGTAGTGAGTTGAAACTAGTGACCTTCGGATTTAAACCAACCTTGTGGTTGAGTGCTTATCCTATGGAGTTCCACTCAGCTCTATGACTGGGGAAAGTAAATTAAGTTGTAGGGCTCAGCTTACTCATTTACAATATAGAAAGGGTTGGACTACATATTTCCAATGTCTCTTTCATATCTGACATTTTATTGTTTGCTAAATTTTAACCTATTTGCATGTTGAAATATTGGCCTGCCATAGTTTTATGGATGCTGATAAAATCCCTGTATCAGAGACAAAGAACACATTACTATGTACAGTGATGGAATTTGCATCAGTTCCCTGAGTCTCAGATTCCAAGGATAATATGGCCAGGTTACATCTGCAAAGGAAGTATGTTCCATTACAGTCCTGATGTTGTGCTGCAGGATAAGCACTGGACTGCTAACTGCAATGTCGGTGGTTCAAATCCACTAGCTACTTCTCAGAAACCATATATAGAGTCACTATGAGTTGGAACCAACTCAACTGCACACAACAACAGCAGAAGAATACCATGTTTAATAAACCCAAATATTTTATAATAGACAGTAAGTCTGCCATCCATTAATAATTGGAACATGTAATATATGAAATATGAATCTAGGAAAATTGGAAATTATCAAAAATGAAATCAAATGCATAAAAAAAATATTCTAGGCATTAATGAGCTAAAATGGACTGGTATTGGCTATTTTGAATCTGACAATCATATGGTTTACTATGCCAGGAATGAAAAATTCAAGAGGAATGTCATAGCATTCACCATCAAAAAGAATATTTCATGATCTATCTTGGAGTATAATGGTGTCTGTGATAGGATAATATCCATAAGCCTACAAGATAGACCAGTTAATACCACTATTTTTCAAATTTACACACAAACCACTAAAGTCAGTAATGGTGAAATTGAAGAATTCTACCAACTTCTTTAATGTAAAATTAATCAAACATGAAATCAAGTTGTATTGCTAATTACTGGCGATTGGAATGCAAAGTGTGGAAACAAAGAGGAAGGATCAGTAGCTGGAAAATATGACCTTGGTGATAGAAATTATGCTGGAGATCACATGATAGAATTTTGCAAGACCGATGACTTCTTCATTGCAAAATCTCTTTTAAGCAACATGAAATACACATAGACTTCACCAGGTGTCATACACAGAAATCAAACTGACTACATCTTTGGGAATAAATGGTGGAAAAGCTCCATATCATCAGCCAAAACCAGGCCAGGGAAAGACCATCGATGATCAATTGTTCATATACAAGTTCAGGTTGAAGCTGAAGAAAATTAAAACAAGTCAAGAAGAGTCCAAATTTGACCGTGAACATATCTCACCTGAATTTAGAGATCATCAAGAACAGATTTGATGTGTTAGACACTAATGACCAAAGACCAGAAGAATTGTGGGATGACATCAAGAACATATTACAGGGACCCCAAGAACTACTTCCAGATTGAGTGCCCTGAATATAGATAGCACTAAACTCAATGGTGTGGTGCTGTGGGTTAATATGTTAGACTGAAAATCAGTTTGAACCTCAAGGTCAGCGGTTCAAGCTCACAAACTGCTCCTCAGAAACCCTATACAGGCTTGCTATGGGTCAGAGCCAACTCGATGGCACTTAACAAGAACAACAACAAAGCCAATAAGAACTGCATCTAGGCCTAGGAACTCTGCTATCACATCCCTTCCACAACCACCTCATGAGTTCTTTGAATTGCAAGAGCTTACCAGAGACTTCTCCCCTCTAGGTGCAACTATTACTCTGTATGTTTTTACAAATATGACAACCACACAATGCCTCAGAGACAACAGACAATTTTAATTCACATGAAGAAACAAGAGGGAATGGCTTGAACAAATGACCAAGATTCAGAGACAGGGAGGAATGCAATAGTTAAAGTAAATAGAGGTAAATACTATTAACTATAGATACATGGAAGGGATTGCAATCATTGTAATGAAGCAAAGTATATTATTTTTTTAATGTAAAACTCATAATCCGTTTTGAAAATCTTCACTCAAATCACAATGAAAAGTTGGGGGCAAAAAAAAGAACATCATACAGGAAGAAAGGAAAAGATCATAAAGAAGGCAAGAAAGAAGGAAAAGATCAAAATGGATGTCAGATGAGACTTTGAAACTTGCTCTCCACTGTAGAGATGCTAAAGCAAATAGAAGAAATGAGGACGCAAAAGAGCTAAACAGAAAATTTCAAAGGAAAGCTCAAGAAGAAAAAGTCAAGTATTATAAAGGAATGTGCAAAGATCTGAAGTTTGAAAACCACAAGGAAACAACATGTTCAACATTTCTCAAACTGAAAGAACTGAAGAAAAAAATTCAAGCCTCAATTTATTCTGGTGTGGTACTATAGGATAAGCACTGGGCAGCAAGGTCAGAGGTTCAAACCCACTAACCGATCCTCAGAAACCTTATACCACATCACTATGAATAGGAACCAACTCAGTGGTACTTACCAACAACAACAGTGGACAAAATATTAAATAATGCAGAAAGCATCAAAAGAAGATGGAAGGAATATACAGTCACTGTACCAAAAATAAATGGTTGATGTTCATTTCAAGAGGTAGCATATGATCAAGAGTGAATGGTACTGAAGGAAGAAGTACAGGGTGTACTGAAGGCACTGGCAAAGTTCCAGGAATTGATGGAATACAAATTGAAATCCTTCAACAAATTGAGACAGCACTGGAGGTGTTCATCCATCTATGCCAAGAAATTTGGAAGACCCTGGCCAACTGATTGCCCATTCCAAAGAGAGGTGACCCAACTAAATGTGGAAATCATTGACTAATGTCACATGAAGTAAAATTTTGCTAAAACAGCTGCAACAGTACATTGACTGGAAGCTGCCAGAGGTGCAAACTGGATTCAGACAAGAATGTGGAACGAGGGATATAATTGTTGACATCAGATGAAAAGAGTACCAGAAAAATGTTTATCTGTGCATTACTGACTATGCAAATTATTTTGACTGTGTGGATCATGACAAGCTATGGACAGCATTGCAGTGAATAAGTATTCCAGAACACTTAATTATGCTAATTAAGAACCTGTACATAGACCAAGAGGCAGTCGTTAGAATAGAAAAAGGGGACACTAAAAGGTTCAAAATCAGAAAAGGTGTGTATCAGGGTTGTATTCTTTCACCATACTTATTCAATTGATATTCTGTGGAAATAACCTGAGAAACTGGATTATATGAAGAAGAACCTGGCACACGAATTGGAAGAAGACTCATTAACAACCTGCAATATGCAGATGATACAACCTTGTTTGCTGAAAGCAAACAGGACTCAAAACATGTACTGATAAAGATCAAAGATCACAGCCTTCAGTATGGGTTGCATCTCAATGTGTAGAAAACAAAAATCCTCACCATTGGAGAGAGGGAGCAGAGGAGGACTCTGGACTCATGGAAAGAGAGGGACTGGGTGCTTGCGGCCAGGAGGCAGGCTTGCAGAATGTGTTCTTTGGTTGTTTAAATTATTATATATTTCTGAGAGTTTTTGTGTGCATCCCCCCCCCCCAAACAAATAAACAAAAATCTGAGGCAATAGAAGCAAATACTGTTGAACGATTGAAAAAAAAAGATAGTCTGGGACAAAGATTCTGCTTACTCAGTGTGTAGAAATGTGTGAAACTTATGGAGGACTGTTTCTTAGCATTGTTGTATAATTTATTTCACCAATAGTTTCTTTTAAGATAACAGTTAAGATATGCATCCTAGAAATGGCTAAGCACTTTCCAAAGTTTGAGAAAATGTAGTCCTTTCTGATCATATTACCCCTTTAAAAAACAGAGAGTTTTGGTGAATTTGATAGATTTTTTTCATACTTCAGATATGTATCCCATAAGGTTTGTCTTCTTTCTTCCCTTCCCTTTTTTTTTTTAACTTTCTTGCTTTCCCTCTTTCTTGACAATACTAGCTGGCCTAGTTGTTCCTAAGATTAGCCATAATATTTCCAATCTATTTGCCTTAACAAATATAATAAAATTTGAGACTGAGCAATAGATATTAGTCACAAACTTTTTAGCAAATCCATCCAAGTTATTTCCTCATCTCTGAGAATTTTCTCACCTTGGACCACCTTCAGAGAGAATATAATCAAGCCAGGCAGATAAGTATATCCTCATAGGCCCAGGGCAAATCATAATTTTAATAAAAATTGGAAATATGACCCATAGTATTGGGACTGTGCCTCTCTAGGTTGTTCAAATGCATCATTTTCATGGCATGAGTATGGGATAGGCGACAGACATCTAGAGTGTTAGGAACGTGCAATAAAGTTTCTTTAATGTAGTTTTCCTACCTGACAAGGTAAGCACCTTAGCCATTTTCTAGAAGTAGAAATGTAACAAATAAATGAAACCAAATGTTTGCAAAAAATTGATTTCTAACCCAATTAATATAAGAAGACCATGCCCAACCAAATCATAAAATTGGCCAATTGAATTGCTTAACATGAGAATCTATATTAAACATCAATTTTCTCTGATTTTAATTAACAAGGCAAATTTCTGTATCTTAGAAGAAGTTGCTATTCATGACACTAGATTGTCTTAGTCTATCCTGACTTAAATCTTGGAGTCAAGGTATCCTGGCAATTTTCACATGGGCATAGCACATAGATCCTTCAGCTTATTTAATTGAAGTCAAACAGGAACATATTAGCTAAACTTTGAAGGTGATTATGTCATACAGTTCAAACTCTGTCTCCATTTTCAAAGCAGGAGACGTATAAATGTATAATTTGTCAACCAAAGAAGAGAGAGGGATTCCTATATGTGAGGTATGGAATGAGACTCATTTCCCTTTCCTCACATCTCAGCAATATACATACATAGCTGCATAATTCACCTCAGTCCATAGGAGAAAACCAATAGCATTCATGAATTCCACTAATACTAGGTGAACGAAATCACAAATAGTGTGGTGGATCTCAGACTTCCTCTGAGAATTTGTTAATGATTGAAATTTCAGAATCAGATATTTGAAATTGCAGTATTTGGCCCCACCTGTGTGTATGTGTTTTAATTGTGAGAATAATGGAAAGCAATACTTCATTGTGGTTTATTTCCTATACTTCTGAGAAAGTCTCCCTAGGAATGCAGTTTTATTAATGAGACCAAATTTCCAAGAAGCTTAGTTGCTTGTCCTTGCTATAATGAATTTAAACAAATAGTCAAAAATAGTTCCTGGTAATTATGTTTATAGGTATGTATTCCATGTCATTTTTCAAAGTACTAGCAGATAGTTATGTTCCCAGTAGGTGCTCAGTAAATATTAATTGATGTTGATGAAACAGTTTCCTTCTGGAAGTAGTCAGTTTCTCCTGTTTGCACATCCTTTGTTTTTCTCTATGCTTCTCTGATTACAAGGTCCTGATGAAAGATTTTCCTACCTCCTCAAAACTATAAAAGCACATATTTTTTAAAAAATTGCTAAATTCTTTTTCCATAGCAAAAATATATGCTGTCAAAATTATTTCCTTATCACATTTAGTCTTTCCCTCTTAAATGAAAACAGAAACAACCAAACCATAGGACATCATTATACAATACCTTGTATGTACGAATGGGAGAGGGAAGTGCCTTCTATAACTAAGTCAGTCACAAATCGACTCATAGCCACATTATATAGAGTTTTTGAGACTGTAAATCTTAACTGGAGCATCTTTCTTCCGCAGAGTGACTTGTGGATTTGAACCATTTATGTTATGGACTCCTGGTGTGGCGCTGTAGGATTAGCACTGGACTTTGAAGCACAAGGTCGACAGTTCAAATCCACCAACTGCTCCTGGGAAACCCTATACAGGGTCACTATGAGTCAGAACCAACTCTATGGCACTTAACAATAACACCTTGTGGTTAGCAGTTCAATGCCTAACCCATAGCACCACCAGTGATTTCCTTTCGCAAAGCCAGGGCTAAATATTATTGGAGTATATAGCTGCTTATTTGAGGCTCAAATATATAATTCCAGACTGTCATGCTTGAAATTCCCAACTCCAAGAGGACCTTAAAAATCTATTTAAACTAGGTTAAAGGAGTGTTTTACCCAAGAGGGACTGCACATTAATTTGTGCACGACCTTGGTTTGGTTTTTCTGATTAACTGGTTTCAACTCACCAGCAGGAAGAAATAAATGGTTTATGGAGGATGAGACACAGGCTCGCTTCTGATGAGAGGAGGAAGCCGGAACACATGTGATCAATGAGTCACTGTGATAGAAAATCTTGGATAGCCAAGGAAACACAAGGACAATGGGATCCCTGAACAGAGAGTGTGCATGAAAAGGGGTTTACAAAGGAGAAATGACAAAGACAAACTATTAACAGCATAGTTTCTACTTAGACCAACCCTTTTACTGGGTTTATATAAAAAGGCAATTTGCTCTATGGCAGTGGTTCTCAACCCTGTCTGTACATTAGAATGTCCTAGGGAGCTTTTTTAAAACACTGATACCTGGGGTCCAGCCCCAGAGATTCTGATTTAATTGGTCTGGGATAGGACCAGAGCACTGGTAGTTTTTAAATCCCTCAGGTGCTTCAAATGTGTTACCAGGTTAGTGAACCACTGGAGCACATTGAGACTTGCTTCACACAAGCCAATGATTCTTAAAACAGGGGTTTTCAAATCCCTGGGGACCTTGTTAAAATGCAGATTTCCAGGGAGGCTCACATTCTAAAGATTCTGATTCAGTGGGTTTGGAATGAGACCTTTATATTTGCATACTTAATTAGCACTTTCAGACAATTCTGATTCTAGTTCTCACACATTAGTGAAAGATGCTGGAGAAGTATGAGAATGATCAAAGTCTGGTCTATAAATAGAAAACATGTTGGAGAGGGTACAGTATGCTACTTAAAGTTTGGCCCTCAGGCCAGCACCATGAACATCCCATAGGACCTTGTTTTAAATGCAGAATCTTAAGCACCTACATGAGACTTACTAAATTAAAATTTGCACTTAAATATATATTAAATTTTTAGAAACAATGGACTGTAGAATGCCCAAATCTATCTTATAGCTTGAACGTGCCACTAGATCAGTAGATGTCACATTTTGGTGTGTATCAGAATTGTATATAAAACTATAGAGGCCACAGAGGCCTAGGATCCATGAAGTAAGATAGGGCCTTTGTATTGGTACAAAGGTTCTCAAGTCATTCTGACACCAAACAAAATTTGAGAACTACTCCATTAGCATTACATGATTATTGGTATTTTTTTTTTATTTGTTTGCTTATTACCTGTGTTCTCTACTAGATTACAAATACCATGAGTCTATTTGATTCACCACTATGCAACAAGCACCTAGTTTAACATCTGTTCATGGAAGGCAATTAATATAAGTGATAGAGTCCTGGTGTGGTGCTGTAGGATAAGCACTGGACTGCAAAATTGGTTTGTACTTCCAAGTCGGGGATTCAAACCCACAGCTGCTCCTTGGAAACCTTATATACAGGGTCACTATGAGTTGGAGCTGACAGTATTTAACAACAACAATATAAGTGATTGAGTCAATGCATTGTCTACTTTTAAATACAAAATACTAGAGAGAACATGTCCCAAGAAATTCCTCTCACCCCTCCAGCCCTGTTAAATAATGGAGATGGAACTATTATAAACCTTCTGGGGAGGGGGGCAGCTTTCCAGAGATCAACTAAAAAGAAGCATTTCTCTCTTACTTCTGCCTACATGACCCCACTCACACAAAGGTGATAAGTCTAAGGAGATCATTTTTCTCTTTTAACCGAAAGGAGAAGGTTGTATTTTGTTACATCTGACATCTTTCCCTATATGTCTGTACAATATGCCTGTATATATACATTCCTATTCTTATGCATGTGCTTGTGCACACATTCTTGGGCATGTGTAGTGCTACCATAGGAACACAACCAATAGGCACAGCTCCTATATTATTATGCTTGTGAATCTCATTATGATGTCTTTAATATGGTTGGATGATGATGAAGCAAATCCCTCAGATTTATAGATCGCATGTTTGTAATGCTGTTGATTCAAATGGCCAGAAAGTCACATCTGTTCTAAATTCAAAGTAATTTCTTTTCATTGCTACTGCTAGAAAATAGTATTAAAATTTTACTTTGTTTATTTAACTATACCAAACCTTCTAGCTATGAACTGAATATCAGAAATGCTGCCATTGCATTTTTAGTCAGCACCCTAGGTGATTCTGAAAAAGATATTCTCTTCAACCCAATTCTAGAAAACACAGTCCAGAGCAGAAACTAAGAACGTAAAGAAGAGCAAATATTTACTAAACATTTACTGTGTGCCACACACTGTGCCTCTGGGTGCTTTTATGTATTGTTGCTGTTGTTAAGTACTGTAGAGTTGGTTCAGACTCATAGCGGCCCTGTGTAGGGTTTCTGAGTAACTGCTGGTGAGCTTGAACAGTTGACCTTGTAGTCCAGTGCTTTGTTATCTCATATAATCCACACCACAGCCCTCTATTTCAACTTATGGAAGGAATGAGGCTCAGGGAAGTAAATAAAGTATTCAAAGTGTCTTAATTTCCACAAGATAGAGATCAAATTTGAACCCAGATTTAGTTGAGATCATGTGTCCAGGAGTCCAAACGCCTATGTTGAAAGCTGTTGTCTATTGAATTGGGTTCCTCAAAATATTTATTGAAGTCGTGGTTCCTGTATCTGTGTGTGTGTGATACTATTTGGAAATAGGGCTGCTCTTTTATTATGTTAATAAGTAAATACTAGAGTGGGGTGGGGTCCTAAGCCTATCATTTCTGAGTTATGAACAGAACAGAATCTACACAGAGACATACAGAGAGGAAGATACCAAATGAAGACAGACAGACATGGTAGAGGCATCTCACTAGCCCAGAATGCCAAGGAATGCTGGTGACTACTAGAAGCTAAAAATAGACAAGAAAGGACCTTCCCTTGGAGCCACACCTAGAACTGGGACTTACAGCCTCCTGAACTGTGAGAAAATCGATTTTTGTTTTTTAAAGTCACTCATGTTATTTTTTGTTATTGATGCAATAGAAAACTAAGAGCCTAGCTCAGCTACTCTCAATGTGACCTTGGCAAATTGCATAACTTTTCTATTTATTATTATTATTATTCTCTAAAGAACTTGCTGTTTTCCACACCTTGCAAACTCCCTTCGACTGTGACTGTAATATAGTCTACAGAAGGCTAAATTTCCCCTTGAAGAGAACAAAATAAATATTGTATAATGCAGGTTGCTGTTGTTAAGTGCCATCGAGTTGGTTCCAACCCACAGCGACCCTGTATAGGGTTTCCTAGGAGTGACTAGTGAGCTTCAACTGCTGACGTTGTGATTCAAACTGACTTTGCAGTCCAGCGCATTAACCCAGAGTGCCACACCAGGACTCCATGCAGGTAACCCCTCACTTAGTAGGTTGATGATCGGATCTGTTCAGTCAACTCTGTCATAAGTTCTGTCATAAGTTGAATATCTCTTTTTAGTTTTTAGTTTTCATTAGTATTGCCTTTGATTATTGGTTATTGTAAAGATTATCTTTATAAATCTGATCTTTGTCTTTGGTGGTTGGAAATACTACATGTAAATTTATAGCTTCAACATCTGCACTTCCTATTTCTTCAGTTATACACAGATTGTAAGGTGAACAAACCAAAAAAATGGTCCTAAGTGTGGGGTATGGTAATGAATATACAGCATGACTGGAGTGGGGGTAGGGGGGTGAGCGGTGTATGGGTGGGAATGGCATCTACCTGGAGTGTATTCAGCACCTTGATTTAGCCATTCTACCTTCTTCCTGCATCAGTCTATCCCTCTTCATTTGTTCCTTTTGTACTACCCTCACAATTCACAGGCTCCTTTTTGGGTTTCCATGGGCATCACTGATGATGGTTGAGTATGCAGATATGTAAGCAATTGTACTTAAGTGGAAAAAAATCTCCACAGATATCACAAACCTTTGCAAGGTATCTGCACATTTCTAAGTGGATAATCATTTGTTGCAAAGAACAATCCACGTCTCTATTAAACATTTTACAGCAACAATAAGAGCTTCAGTAAACAGGAGTACAGAGTACATATTGCAATTTAGATGGGTTATTCTAAGATTTAAGTAAGTTAGAAAAGTGTTTTGGCCACAACAATTATTTTGGAGTTAAAAAGTCATTGTAATTTTAATCACATCTTCTTAGGTCTCATACTTCTAGTACTTCCTCCTAGAGCACACACGTTATTAATAGGAATTTCAGATCTAGTCAGGAACAGACTCAAGGCCTGGCACTGCCACATATAAGCACTGCCTTTTGGGGAAATTTATTTTACTTCTCTGATCCTCAACTTCCTCAGTCATAAAATGAAGATAATAAGAATTCGACCTCAAAGGGCTGCTGTGAAGATTAGATAAAATATTATCAATAAAGTACCTGGCATAGTGTCTGGTACCAAATGCTAAGAAATATTTGCTAATATGGTAGCAATTATTTGGTCACCCCATCTCGTTTCTCCTACTGTTCCCACAGTCTCCTCATAGCACCTGGAAACTAGCTATGAGACCCTACAACACTGCAGAAATTATTTATTAACTACATAGAAGCTCAAACTGAGTTACCTCAGGCCACAGGAGAGCTCAGTTCAGAAGGGCCCTTTCACATTCAGTGCAGAAAAAGTGAAATTTTAGCAATAAATGTTGCTTCACATATATGAGAACACAAAAGAGGATGATAGTGCTCTTCTTAAGATTCCATAAAAAATTTTTTAACATGTTTTAAATTGTATTACTTGATATTCTTTCCAATCAGAAATAAAAGCCAAAACTGATAAACTTGTTCAACCACCTAAATATTTTATTCTCATTAAATAGAGAATGCAATAATCTAAGCATGAATCTTTTCTGGAATGAGACTGTTTGGAAGTTGTGACCTTTCTGTTGTCATTGGAAGAAAAATCAACACATTTTCTACGTTAATGCATGCATGCTAGGGAGCAATCATCCACTCAGATATGCCAGTGAAATTATTTCATTATAAGAAGGAAAACCTAAATATAGGGTCTTCTGAGTTTAAGTAATTAAAGCTTAAAAATCTACTATTAAGAAACCCTGGTGAGCCAAATTCATATGTGATTACTGACAATTTGATATTTGTTGTCCTTCAGGAGTTTTATTTAAAACAAATTCCCAACTTATAACACTTAACACAGGACATATTGTCTTTGAGTCCCTCAGAAAAGAGTCCTAAACTCTAGGTTCTGCTTTATGTACTCATTAGGTAAGACAGAAGGAGAACCTATCTGAGGCAAAAAAAAAAAAAAAAAAATCATAAACGAAAACTTTACAATGAATTTGGAAACTTAAATGAACATTATTGCTCTAAAAAATCTCTTTTGTTCTTGTTGTTAAGTGTCTTTCACATGAGTAGGCACTTCAGCATTGTTATTGGTGGTGGTGGTGATGTACCATGGAGTCAGTTTTGACTCATAAGGACTCTGTATAGGGTTTCCAAGGAGTGGATGGTAAGCTTGAACCACTGACCTTGAGGTTCAAATTGACCTTGCATTCCAGTGTATTAACCCACAGTGCCACACCAGCACTCTAAAAAAAAATCTGTAAATCACCCAAAATATAACTCACCAAACTGATTTAAAATAGAAATAGAACATTGAATAGACCTATAAATGTTAAAAATTAATTAAATCAACTTCTTGAAAGAAAGACCTACAGGAAAAATACAAAACAATAGAGGCAGATGGACTGTTACTACAAGAACAAACAAGTTGCTTGCCCAGGAAACATCAAGGCAAGTGGTCAGGTCCCCTCAGTGAAAACCCCCTTCCAAGAATAAGACTCAATGGGAATACACACTATGATTGGTGACCACGCTCGTCACTGATAAGGGGAAGTGAGGGAAAAACAGCAATGAAGTGGCGAGCCAAGCCCTACAATGTGGAGAGTGAAGCGTGCAGCTGATAAAAAGAGAGGGCATATGCACAA
>NW_006408644.1:381716-408096 GCF_000296735.1 Chrysochloris asiatica | reverse complement strand
ACGGATCAATGGAGAAGAGTCAAGAGTGGGACCCTACCCAGAGAAGCAGTGATGCCTGGGATGGAGTCAGAGACAATGACGTGGAGCGATGGAGCAGCTGGGGACTTTAGATCCAGAGAGGAAGAGCGACTGTGTGCTGAAGACTTTGGTTGGTTGATGATGCATAGAGGGGATTGTAACCATGGCAATGAAATGATATACAATAGAATGAATGTAAAACTAATGTTCTCCCATATAAACTATCATATAATTCACAATAAAACATTAAAAAAAATAATTAAATCAGTATTTAAAACTTTTAAACACAGAGAAATAAGTACCAGGCTTGGAAAGTTGTAGAAACTTTTTTTCTCAGAGTGTAAAAGGAGTAGATGTTGTTGTTGTTAAATGCCATCGAGTCGGCTCCAACTCATAAAGACCCTGTATGTGGTTTCCAGGGAGTGGCTAGTGAATTTGAACCGACAACCTTGTGGTTCAAACCAATCTTGCAGTCCACTGTATTATCCTACGACACCACACCAGGACTCCTCAGATAGTCTCCATTTTATACAAAAATTTCCAGAGAATAAAGGATACTTAATAGCAACGGTGTGTTCATGGGAGTTAAATTAAACTCTTGCTTTTCTGCATATCTGAAATATTTCATAATTTAAATTTTTAAAAGAAAAATGATTACCACAAAGGAGATGACAAATAATTTTCAGGAAAGAGATTAGAGATTCAATTCAGAGAAGCAAACAATAAAGAGAGGGGAAAGGGTGAAGACGACAAAACATGTGAACCTGGGTCGAATATGGGAGTCAAAGACGAAGGTGTGATCTTTTGGAGAGGGCATGAAGACTTTTATCTATTTTATTTTCTAAATTTACTTATTTATTTTCTATTGCCTTCTCTTTCGCCCAAGTTAACATGTGTGTACTCTCGAGCCAGTGAAGTACTCTCCCTTCCCTCCCATCTCTGGTAACCATCAAAGAATATTTCTTTTAGCATGAAAACCTTTTCTTGATATTTTGCAATTGCAGTCTCATGAACTATTTGTCCTTTTATGATTGACTAACTTCACTCAGCATAATGTCCTCCAGCAAGATGGATTGGCAAAGTGGCAGCATCAATGGGTTCAAGCGTGGCAACAATTGTAAGGTTGGCCCAGAATCAGGTAGTGTTTCGTTTTGTTGTGCATAGGGTCACTATGAGTCAGTACTGACTCGATGGTGCCTAACAACAACAACAATGTCCTCCAGGTTCATTCATGTTATAAGGTGTTTCACAGATACACTGTTTTTCTTTAACATTGCATAGTATTCCATTGTATGTATGTACCAAAGGTTGTTTATTCATTGGTGCCATTGGTGGGCACTTAGGCTGTCTCCACCTTTTTGCTACCATGAATAGTGTTGTGATGAACACGAATATACACGGCATGAAGACTTTTTGAAGACAGAAAAAAATAATTTTAAGATGTTTTACTTGTATTGTACAGCCAACTAAAAAAATGTCTGTCTGTATATGCTTGAAAGTGTTTGAGATCAGAGTTATTCTTTTGGATGTGATACTATGTTAAAAATGCTCTAAACACTAGCCACAAGGAGGCCAACTTTAGTTATGTTCCCTATGTATGTTATACAATTAGATTTATGTTTGTAAATTATATTTATAGTTGATATCAAGTCAGCCCTAGAGTCATGGCACTCCCACACACAATGAACAAAGTTTATGAGGATAATGCCTCAATACACTGAATTCTGGCCCTGCATTATCATGATCATTGGTTTCAAATCAGACCAATGCAAGCTGTAGGGTTTTCATAGTATGCTTTTTGGAAGTTGATTATCAGGTCCTTCGTTCTAGTCTGTTTTAGTCTGGGAGCTCAGCTGAATCCTCTTGAACATCATCACAGTAACCTGCGAGTCTCCACTTTCAGACGAATAGTGGCTACACATGAGGAAAGGCAAGACCAAAGTGAAAGGATGGCATATAAAACTCAGAATATTCATGTTTGCCTTTTGGCCACAGCCAAAATCATAGTGAGGTTGGCCCAGGATCGGGCAGTGTTTCGTTCTGCTGTGCATAAGGTGGCTGTGAGTCTGTACCGACTCAATGGCACCTAACAACAACAACAACAAAATCATAGAAGATTACCTGCTCTTACAGAATCCTAAAAGAAGATGGAAACTTACAAATTCATATAAATTACCAAGCTTTTTTCCTTCTCAAGGATGTTCTTGACTGAAGAACCAGGATGAGCCAACTTCTTCTAATGCCATTATTTTGGTTTCCTTTTTACAAGAAATCATAACTTTAGCTCTCCCAATAGTCAGTCTCTAAATACAAGTAGAAATGAAGAATGTGATAAGAGTGAATACTAGGGAACTTCAAAAAGTTGGTGAAAAAATGGAACTGAAAGATAATGGAATTATTCCAGGAACTTTTGAAGCCCCTGTCATATTTCTATTGGGCCTTCACAGAGTAGGAACACTGTAATATTCAACATCATAAGCCACCAATGAATGGAAACCACTGTAGATCAACCTCTCAGTATGGTAAATACACTTTGGGCATGCAGTAGTCAAAAACATGCCTAAAGACTGGTTTCATGAAGATATATGATGTTCTTGTTAAGTGCCATTGAGTCAGTTCCAACTCACAGCTACCCTGAATAGGATGTCCAAGAAGCAGCTGGTGAATCTGAACCGCCCATCTTGAGACTCAAACTAACTTTATGGTCCACTGCATTATCCTACAGTGCCTGTTAAATTTTGGTATTAAATGAAACCACCCCACATAAAATACACACTTAGAAGTCAGTATTCTACAAGGGCATTCAAAAAATTCACGGAAAATGTGTGTTTTGAAAAAACTGAGTGGATTTCAAAAGCTTTTATGAACCAAAGAGAGTTCATACTAACTTTATATAACATGTTTGAACAGGATCTAGTTTGAGACACTAAGAAGATTAAAACATTAGTTTGAAAACAGACCCTATCAGAGCAACATAAATTCTACTAAAATTAAAGAGAAATAAAACATCAATTTTTTGGTGAAGATTGGTGGAAGAATGGTAAAATCACTGATACTTTCTACAAAGTTTATAAGGATAATGCCTCAAAGAAATCAACAGTTCATAAATGTATAACTTGTTTTAAGAAAGGACAAGATGATGTTGAATATGAAGTCCAGAGAGGCAGATCACCCACATTTATTTTGAGGAAAAATAATCTTGTTAATGCCCTAATTAAACAGGACCAATGTTTAACAGCAGAAACAATAATCAACACCACAGACATCTACATTGATTCAGCTTACACAATTCTGACTGTAAAATTAATGTTAATTAGCCATTAGAGATGCAAATCAAAACAACAATGAGATATCCTCTCACACCAGTAATAACAAAAAGTGAAGTTCAAAAGGCAGAGGATGATAAACATTAGTGAGAATGTGGAGAGACTGGGACCCTACTACATTTCTGGTGGGAATGTAAAATGGTTTGACCACTCTGGAAAACGATATGATCCAGCAATTCCTCTACTTGGCATATATCCACAAGAAACATGAGCCAGAACATGAGTAGAACTATGTACATGAATGTTTATCACAACACTATTCACAATAGCCAAGAGATGGAGACAGCTTAAGTGCCCATCAATGGAAGAGTGGATAAACAAACTTTGGTATATGCATACAATGGAATATTATGCTACCTTGGATAATAACAAGGTAGCTGCAAACAACTGCATAACATGGATGAAACTTGAGGATATTATGTTGAGTGAAATTTGTCAGTCACAGCACAAATATTGCATAAGATCATTATTGTAAAAGCTTAAGAAAAATATCCATACTAAAAGAAAAAAGAAATCTTTGTTGATTACCAGGGGTGGGAAGGTAGGGATGGTAGAGCACAGGTTAGGAGATAGTCACATCATAGGTTGGGTGTTGGGGAGGGTAATATACAAGGAAGGGAAGGACAATACACAAGGAGGGAGAGCAGGATGGAAGAACAAGGTAGATATGGCATCACTTAAGCAAGTTTGCATGGGCTAAATGAGACAGAGGTGAATAGGGATGTATGCTCAACCTTGGAAAAATAGGACTCTGTGATACAGGGATCAAGGCATAGTTTGAATGGGTAAAAGAGGGGAAATAATGTTAAGATGCTTGACTGTCTTATGGATTTGTTTCCCTTGCCTACTATGGTAAAATAGACACTTGAAAGGGATAGAAAGGAATACCTGGAAACATGACTACAGAAAGTTTGTAATCCTGTCTTCAGTCTTAACTGATTGGAATACCTAAAACGGGTTCTAGAACTTGCCCAGTGAAATAGGTTTCTTGCAGAGCCTTTGTAGTGCATAGGACCTAAGGTGGAATCCTGAGCCCCATGCAGAACCTTCTGAGGTGAGACAGTTCCACTTGAAAGACATGCAGATCAGCCTGGAGCAACTAAAGGAGCAGAAGATACTTCTTGAAAGAAAGACCAGGATGCAGGGGGATAGGTAACAAAAAGAAAAATGGCAGTCTGTTTGACTATTACAAGAACAAGCAAGCTGTTCACTGGGGAGCCATCAAGGTAAGCTATCAAGTTCCTTTAGTAAAAACCCTCCTCCAAGACTAAAACTCAAAAGGAATGCTAGAACAGGCTTGTAAGCTTGTTGGTGACCATTGATCTACATGGGAAAGTGGGGGAAAGGCAATAATGAAGACATGGACTGAGTTCAACCATGTCCCATAGACTTTTGCCAACCTTAAGATGAAAGAGAGAAGAGGAAAGACTGGTTGTTCAAAGTTTGGGGAAACTTGGGAACTCCTGAGCCCATGATCACTGACCTAGCCATTGAGGGCTAGAGCTGAGAATGAAGCATCCAGCTGTTATGAAGTGCGGGGAGATGCACAAGAATGCCAAAACTTGCAGATAGCACTCATCTGACCTAGTTTGGATGGCTTAATGATCAGACCTCCACTAAAGGAAGATAAAGAAATTTGATACGTGAAGCAAGTGTAAATTGCTACAATTTGATTAACTTGACCTATACTTATGGATAAGGAGCTCTGGTAGCGTAGTGGTTACGAATCGGCCTGCGAACTTTAAGGTCAGCAGTTCGAAACTACCAGCCGCTCCGCGGGAGAAAGATGAGGCTTTCTACTCCGGTAAAGATTTACACCCTCGGAAACCCTGTTACAGGGTCGCTATGGGTCGGAACCGACTCAACGGCACTTAACAACAACAACAACAACAACATACTTATGGATGTAGTAGCTCAGAATGCCAACTGATAGGAAAGGAATCTTCACATCAAGGATCAAACATATTCCCTTGGTATACAGAGTTGATAGGGACAGGCAACTTAGACATTGGCTACCTAAAATGGGGGAACTATAAAGGTGTGTTACTGTGTGTTAATGCGCCAGACTGCAAAGCCAGTTTAACTGCAAGGTCTGCAGTTCAAGCTCACCAGCTGCTCTTCGGAAACCCTATGGTTGCTATGAGTTAGAATCAACTCGAAGGCATTTAACAACAACAACAGCATAGAAGCATGAAGTGGCGGGCTTACAAGTTTTCAAGAAAGAGTTTAGTTTCAGAGTGTGCTGGGTGGGGATGGGGGGCAGGTAGAATCCCTATCTTTTCTAGATGGCTCTGGTGAAAGGAGATGGTGATAGAATTCTTTTGATTCAATAGTGAGTAATTGATATCATAACTAATTGCAATGGTCACAGCTGTAAAGGTAGAAGTTTTGTAACATAAGGGGGCACTAGTTAATCTTATATTCCAGGAACCAAGGACCCTAGGACCATCAAGGGAGAAGAGCATTAGTGAAATATGGGACCCTAACCAGAGAAAAAGTGACACCAGAGACAGAGATGATGGCGCGGATTGAGAGAGCAACTGAGGACCCTAGACTCATGGAAAAAGAAAGGTTGTGTGCTGGTGGGCAGGAGGCTGGCTTGCAAAATGTGCCCTTTGGTTGTTTAAATGGTTATATATTCCTGCATGTTTTTATGTATATTAAAATAAAACAGAGGGAAAGGAAGCAGATACTGTTAACAGATGAAGTATGGAGGGGATTGTAATCATTGAAATGAAACAAAATTATATAGGTTGAGTGCAAAACCGATGTTTTACCATGTGAACTAACTCAATTTACAATAAAAGCTTTTTTAAAAAAATTAAAGGTGAACAAACTTTCTACTAGATGGGTGCCAAAAGAGTTGCACCCAGATCACTTGCAGATTATAAGTAGATTTTTAAACAAGTAGAATTAAGATTCTCAAGAATTTCTTTGAAAGAAACATAGCTTTACCAGTACAATCTGAAGACAAAGCACCATCAAAGCAATGACAACCAAGAAGCAGAAGTGGTCTAGTCAAAACAAAAGCAGACTGGGCACGGTCAAAGCATTTTGCTTATTGACTTTCTGGAAGGTCAGCGAAGGATAACATCTACTTATAATGAGGATATTTTTTTTTAAAGTTAGTCAAAACTTTAGAAGAAAATCACCCCCAAAAGCTTCACCAGAGAGTCCTTCTCAACCACAACAGTTCTGCTCATTCCTCTCTTAAAACAAGGGCAATTTTTCAAGAATTTTGATGGGATATATTTAGGCATCCACCTAAAAATGATTTGGCTCCTTCTTTTTGTTTCCGAATCTTAAAATGTCTTTAAAGGGCAACCAATTTTCTTCAATTAATAATGTAAAAAAGACTACATTGACATGGTTAAATTGCCAGGGCCCTCATTTCTTTAGGGTTTGACTAAATGGCTGGTATCATCACTTAGGAGTCCTGTTGTGGCACTGTGGGCTAATGCACTGGACTGCAAGGTCTGTTTGAGCCACAAGGTCAGCAGTTCAAGTTCACTAGTCACTCCTCAGAAGCCCTGTACAGGGTCACTATAGGTCAGACCCAACTGGGCAGCACTTAGTAACAACAACAGTCATCACTTACAAAATCTCTTGAATTTGATGGAGCTTATGTTGTGAAATAAAGTTTATTTTTCTTAATTTTATCTTTTAATTCCATTTTCCATGAACTTTTTGAAGTCCCCTCATAATTTTGCCAAAGTGTGCTTGTTCTAGAGTATTATATTATCATTAGAAAATACAAGACATGACCTGTTACAGAAAAATTAAAACCCTGCATTTTTTAAAAAGCATGGAACAATAAAGCTTAGCAATATCCAAACCCAAAAAAGATTAGCTTAGCTCTTCTCAAATAGAAAGTAAAAATGGTATGCATGCAAGGCATATATAAAGTGCTGTAACTACAACAAATGAAACTCTCTGGGCAGCTGTTATATAACTTATGTAGACATGACTTGAACTGATGCAGTGGAAATTGCGTAAACAAACAAACCAAAAAGGTTGCATGAGCATTAGCTATTGTGTTATGGCTTTACCCCACTAATTTATTCTCCCTGGCCCTGACCTGGATGTTAGCAACCAATAATAGCACTTAAATTAAAAAAAAAAAAAAAAATTAAAGGCAGCTTACCACTTTTATGTATCTCTGCTCTTTCAGTGTTCACTCTGATGCTTAACCAAGCAGCTGCACTGGTCATGAACTACTTGGGTTTTATGATACCTACAATGATTTTTTAAATAGAAAGAAACTACTCATGGGAACTCTTATCCTTCCATTATAGAAATAATTAAGCTCTTTTATTTGCATGAGGAAAATCTTTGGGGAATGAAGGAAACTACCAAATGGTAAAAAAAAAGGAGACAAGATACAAACAGATCCTAGATATTAAAAATGCAGTTAGTGTTGCATAATGAAAGGTGCAGAGGAACTTAGAAAAATCAACATGTTCAGGAGTTCTCCTTCCTCCTATATTGCAATTGTTCAGCATAATTGGTAATTTACAAATTCTTAAACACACAGATTAGCAACCAATCTAAGTATATATGTTGCTGTTGTTATTGTTAGATGCCAAGGAGTAGGTTCTGAATCATAGCAAACCTGTACAGGGCTTTCCAGGCTGTAAATCTTTTGGTGAACAGAAAGCCTCATCTTTCTCCTAAGGAGTGGCTGGTGGACTTGAACTGCTGACCCTGTGGTTACCAGTCCAGTGAGTATCCTAGGGAGCCACAGTGCTCCAAAGTATAGATGCTGTTGTTGTTGTTAAGTGCCATTGAGTCAGTTTCTGACTCACAGCGACCCTGTATAGGGTTTCCTAGGAGGGGCTGGTGGGTTTGAACTGCTGACCTTGTGGTTAGCAATTTAGTGCTTATAAATTCCAAACTTGCTTGGTGACTATCACCAACCCTTCACAGTTAAAAGACAGGAGGAATGCCTGCTAGAGGTCCTTTTCAACTAACTGCAGGGCTATGTGTTTTACCATCAAATGAACTGAATAAATGGGTTGTGCTCTGTGATATCTTGCTAGACGTGAAATATGCTCATCCATTTACAGAACCTGCATTGTCAGTAGGGCAAGATCAAGACTTTTCAAAAAATTATGATGACCCTTTCCCTATTTTGTAGTTCAAAATACAATTTTATTTTTGGAAATTATGTTTAAAAACGTGAAGCAATAAAAATACAAAAGATTTTAATATGCATATTCAAATTAAAATAGCTTCTTCGTTTAAATTCTGAATGCAACGTGCGTGGTGAGTTTGTTAGAGTTGGACTTTTTTGTTGTTGGCCCTGATTTGCAGGTGTCTTATGCATGCACTTGTAGTCTCTGGGTGGTGCAAATGATTTTCACTCACCTGCTAACTGAAAGGTTGACAGTTCAAATCCACCAGGTAGTGCAACAGAACAAAGGTTTAGCAATCTGCTTCTGTCAAGTTTACAGGAAAGAAAACAAATCTTACAAAACTTAGTTCTACTCTGTTAAATATGAATGGGGTTGCCATGAGTCAGATCTGACACCATGGTAAAGGCAATTTTTTTTTTTATTTTTTGATGTTCTGTTGTGTGTGTTTTTTTTTTTTTTTTAATATGCATGCAATCTACTTACCTACCAGGTAAAGGAGACCTCATAACGTAGTGGGTTGCATGGTGGGCTGCTAACCAAAAGTTGTTGTTGTTATGCGCTGGGGAGTCGGTTCCGACTCATAGCGACCCTGCACAGGGTTTCCAAGACTGTAAATCTTTACGGGAGCAGAAAGCCTCATCTTTCTCCCGCGGAGCAGCTGGTAGTTTCGAACTGCTGACCTCGCGGTTCGCAGCCCAATTCGTAACCACTACACTACCAGAGCGCCTTAACCAAAAGTTCAAATCTACCAGTCACTCCATGGGAAAAAGATGAAGCTTTCTGCTTCCGTAAACATTGGAACCTTGGAAATCCTATACAGGGTGCTATGAATTGGAACTGAACCGACGGCACACCACCACCTATTGGGTGAACTGTTTGGTAAGTTTTCATACTGATTGTATGATTGTATTTATTTATTTTGTTTGCTTTATTTTTCCCCCATGTTTATAGTGATTCTTTTAGAATTATACCTTTGAGTATCCCACCTTTGCAATTTGATCATTATTGCTATTTGGTTGTTTTTGCAATTGACAATCTGGTAAAAAAAAAAAAAAAAAAAAAAAAATCTCAGAGTAGAAATCATACATAGTCTTGGACCCTTTCTTAAGATGAGTCTCAAAAAAGAAATATGAGCTCCAAACGAAAGGAGCACTTTTTTCATTTAAACATCACTTATCCAGCCATTCATTCATATGTTCATTCAACATATTGTTTATCATGGGCTATATATTTTGTGTGGTGTTATAGGATAAGCACTTGACTGCTATCTGTAAGGTTGGTGGTTCAAACACACTAGCCTTGGAAATCCTATACAGGATTGTTATGAGTTCAGAACTGATTGGACAGTACTTAACAAAAAAGGCAATTTAACTTGTTAGGCAATGGAAAAGATTGAAAAAAACACATTTTGATTTTAAAGACACTTTCCTTCCCTCTTTTCCTTTCCCCCCTTTTTAATGATTATCTTGAGGGCTACAATCCTTCCATTTGGAAGAAGGAAATAGCTGAAAAGCTTATATCATTGTTTTGTCACATGTGATTATTAAAGATGTCTGCCCAACTAGTACATACATTGCAAGTGACAAATATCAGGGGATGTTGTTCTGTTTTGTTTTTTAAATATGCATTTAATCTACTTACCTACTGGGTAAAGGAGACCTCATAACGTAGTGGATTACATGGTGGGCTGCTAACCAAAAGTCAGTAGTTCAAATCTATCAATTAAAATTTTCCCCATAGTGCCTTTGTTATTGCTGCTGTTAAGTGCCATTGAGTCTATACCAACTTATAATGACCCTATGCACAGCAGAACAAAACACTGCCTGCTCCTGTGCCAGTCTCACAACCATTGCTATGCTTGAGCCCATTGCTGTTGCCACTGTACTAATTCATCTTGTTGGGGGGTCTTCCTTTTTTCTCTGACCCTCCACTTTACCAAGCACACTAGTGCCTAGGTATGTGGTATTCATACTAATTGTCATGAATTAATTTTTCTCAGAAACCCTGTGCAGGGTCACTATGAGTCGGAACTGACTCCATGGTACTTAATAACAACAACAACGCTACCAGAGCTCCTTGAGAAAGACATACAGTCTCTTCTTATTTAGATCACAGTCCAAAACTTCCATTTTCATCATGTTATCATGCTTCCTCTTCTTTGGAGACTGATCAGAGTACATGTTTCCTTTTTTGGAGAGAGGGAGATTGGTTCAGAGAGTATAAATTTGGTTTTTGAAACCGAAAAATGTAAACTTTAAATTGAAAACCAGACAATTATCTGATTGTATTTGTATAGTAATCTTGCATATGTTGTTGTTGTTAAAGTGCTGTGGAGTCAGTTCCAACTCATAGTGAACCTGTATAGGGTTTCTGAGAAGCAGCTGGTGGGTTAAAACAGCTTACCTTGCAGTTAGAAATCCAGTGCTTTTCCTACAAGGCCACCCCGGACTCTAGTCTTACATATGTTGTTGTTGTTAAGTGCTATTGAGTTGGTTTTGACTGGTTACAAATCGGGTTGCTAACCTAAAGGTCGGCAGTTCGAAACTACCAACTGTTCCACAGGAGAAAGATGAGGCTTTCTGCTCCTGTAAAGATTTACAGCCTCGGAAACCCTGTGCAGGGTCACTATGAGTCGGACCCGACTCCACAGTACTTAACAACAACAACAACATGTCTTCCTCAAGGAGCTCTGGCAATGTAGTGGTTACAAATAGGGCTGCAAACCTCAAGGTCAGCAGTTCGAAACCACTGGCTGTTCTGCGGGAGAAAGATGAAGCTTTCTGCTCCCGTAAAGATTTACACCCTCGGAAACCCTGTACAATGTCGCTATGATTCAGAACTGACTCCACGGCACATCACCACAATCATATGTCTTTCTCATCTCCCATTTCCTTTTGTGTTGTGTCATTAAGTCGATTTCAACTCACAGCGACCCTATGCATATGACAGAGTACAGTTGTCACAGACGATTTCCTGGATATAACCCTTACGGAGTAGAGCCCTGAACACACAGTGGTTAGGCATTCCGCAGCTAACCAAAAGCTCTGGAATTTGAGCTCATCAGGAGAAAGATGTAGAAGTCTGCTCCCATAAAGATTTATAGCCTTTGGAATGTTTCAGAATGTTTTACTCTGCACACCACCACCACCAAGGGTTACTGGAAACCTGGTGTGGTGCTGTGAGTTAATGCACTGGACTGCAAAATCGGTTTGAACCGCAAGGTTGGTAGTTCAAGCTCACCAGCCATTCCTCAGAAACCCTATACAGGGTCATTATGGGTCGCAACCGACTCAAGGGCACTTAACAACAAAAACATAGGGTTACTATAGTCAAAAGCAACTCCTAGGAAAGGGGAGTTTGCTTTCGTCTTTAATGGAGCATACTGTTGTTGTCATTGTTGATACATGCTGACGATTCAGTTCTGACTGAGTGACACTGTATAGCGTTTCCGAGGAACAACTGATGGGTTTGAACTACCAACCTTAGAGACAGCAGTCCAGTGCTTATCATACACAAAAAGCACAATACTAGGTCTTTTCTTCCAAAGAGTTGCTTATTGGGTACAAACTGTAGTTCTGTTGTTTAGTAACAGTGTTTAAGCACTGTACCACCAGGGCTCTTTTCCCATTGTAGGATAAGCACTGGACTACAAGTGTAGTGGTTACGAATCGGGCTGCAAACCTTAAGGTAAGAAGTTCGAAACTACCAGCCGCTCCGCGGGAGAAAGATGAGGCTTTTTGCTCCCGTAAAGATTTACAGCCTCGGAAATCCTGTATAGGGTCACTATGGGTCGGAACCGACTCGACGGCACTTAAAAACAACAAGAAAGTTATTTGAATTGCAAGGTCATTTGAATCTCCAGGTCAGCAGTTCAAACTCACCAGCCTTTCCTCAAAAAACCTATACAGGGTCGTTTTGAGTAGGAACTAACTCCATGGCACTTAACAACATAACAACAGTTCCTTGAAAGGGCCTGGCCCAGTAATTGATCAACAGATGTTTGGGAAGGAAAAGAAGGAAGGATTGAAGGAAGGGAGAGAGGAAGGAAGAAAAGTAGAGAGGAAAGGATGGAGGCAAGGATGATGGAAGGAAGGATATTTTTGATCAACTAACGAGAGGATGTTGCAATTTCCAGCACAAACTAACATAACTGCTGTAATTCTCCTCTAAAAACCTGGAACAATCATTTAAATGGTCATAGAAAAGGATGACTCTAATTAATATCTAACTAAATGCTTTGATGGAGAATTTGGTGCTTCCCATTTTTTATCATGCACATGACACTATAGAAGAAAAGAGATATTTAAAATGGTGGAGATTATGGAAGGATTTGTGGTACTGTGCGAAAAAGCACAAGATCAGTTTGAAAAATAAGGTCAGTGGTTCAAACTCACCAGTCACTCCTTGTAAACCCTATAATAGGTCGCTATGAGATGGAACTAACCAGGACGCACTTAACAATAACAACATATATAACGGGAGGATTGAAATGAAAGACATCTACTAAATTTTTTTTCTTTTTTTGGCAAAACTGATCTCTTTGAGACATGTATATTTTAATGAAATAGCTATCCATTTATTTATTCATATTATCATCAAGTTTTTTATTGAGATATAATTTTTACCACTAGTGGAAAAAATTAGAAATAATTTTTACCACTAGTCATTTCTAACTCAAGGCGACCCCATATGTGTCAGAGTAGAACGGGTGGGGAACCTTTTTCTGCCAAAATGTATACTATCATTTGTGGGCCATACAAAATTATTAATTTAAAAATTAGCCTGCTGTCTTGATCCTAAATGTGAAAATCAACAGACTTACCTGTACAATGTTAAAGACCCTTAATGCCACCTCCCAGACAATCACTGCCCTAAGTGTAAGGGCTTTAGAGCAGATAATGAAAGTTAGTTGTCTTAGTTACCTTAGTTACTAAAGTGGTTACCCATGTTAGTAGTGAGGGTCAGGTTTGTATTGTTATAGGAATTTTCATATGTTTCTATATTCAATGCTCACCTTGCTGTATCACCCTTTGTAAAACCTGTGTAAAACTTAACAACCTAAGTTTAGTTCTTTTGGTCTAAGAAACAATACCCAGGATCAAAGTAACTATTTTCATTTGAAGCAAACTTCATAGAAACAAAATCTAAAAATAACAGTGGGGGATGATAGCAAGGATTTACTGACTTAAACAAAATGGAATTGGTTTAGTCATTAAGTCTCAAATGAGGACCCTGCAAATGAAGAAGTTTATAAATTAGCTAAGATGACCTTATGGTCCTAGAGGGAGAACAGGACAAGGAGAAATAGGGCGTGCTTAAATCCACCCAGATAGTTATCTCAGGAATTAAGCAGCTGAGACCTTAAAGGTAAAATGATTGAAGAAGTTTACTGATTTATTGTTTCCCTTTTCCAAAGAATGCTGTCTTGATGTTAAGATAGATTAAGTATACATCCAAATGTAAGTTACCCTATATAATGTGCCTGCTCTTCATAATAGACAGGATGGTTTTGAGAAATTATTCTCCCCATCCTCCAGACTGCTGGCTTTTTGTTAATAAAGCTTAGATTGGATCTCCCTGCCCCACACCCACCCCGCAAAAATTAGCCTGTTATATTTGTTGTGGCACTGTCAATTAGTACTGGACTGAGAATCACAAGGTAGGCAGTTCAAACCCACCAGCTGCTCCTCAGAAACCCTATACAGGGTCTCTATGAGTTGGAACCAACTCGATGGCAGACAACAACAACAACATATTTGGTCAAATATTTAATAAATTTACTCCTAACCTGTGGGGCTAATGCACAGACTGCAAAGTGGTTTGAATTGCAAGGTCGGTGGTTCAAGCTCACCAGCAGCTCCTTGGAAACCCTATATAGGGCCACTATGGGTTGGAATCGACTTGACTGCACTTAACAACAACAACAACAAAGTGATTGCTGGAACTGCGGTTGTCTTGGCAAGTCCAAATTTTGTGACCTTTATAGGGTCTGTGGACTGGACAGTCCCCACTCCTAGAATAGGAATTTGCTCCACAGGGTTTCCAATGATTGATTTTTTCAGAAAGTAGATCACCAGGCCTGTTTTCTGAGGATCCTGTGGGTGAACTTCAGCCTCTAACTGTTTGGTTACCAGTCAAGTTCATTAACCATTTGCAGTCCCAAGGAAATCAAAGATATAGTTTACATACAATAAAATTCATCCTTTAAAAGCGTACAATTCAGTGCTTTTTAGCATATGAACAAGGTTATGTGACCATTCCCACTACACATAATGGAGAACATGGAGTCTTGATGTGTTGCTGTAGGATGAGTACTGGACTGAAATGTAAGTTTGAATCACAAGATCAGAGGTTCAGGCTCACAAGCCTCTCTCCGAAAACCTGTACAGGGTGACTATGAGTCAGAACCAACTCAATAGCACTTAGCAACAAAAACAATGGACAACATGTTCCCCCCAATCTCCTCAGACCTAGGCAATCACTGATAAACTTTATTTCTCTATGGATTTGCCTATTATGTATGTTTTACATAAATCGAGTCACTCCATATGTGCTATTTTGTGATTGGCTTCTTTCACTTGATGTTGTCAAGATCACCCATATTCTAGTAAACATCAGTATTTCATTCCTTTTTATGGCTGAATTATATTCTGTTTATGTGTATACCTAATTTTGTTACAGATTAGTCAGTTGATGGACATTTAATTGTTTCCATTTTTTATTATGAATAACACAGCTATGAAGATTACAGTTTAAATATTTGTGTGGACAAATATTTTTATTTCCTTTGGGTATCTTCCTACTGTGGAATTTCTGAGTCACAAGGTAAATTTTAAAAGTCCACGAGAGCCAAAATATGATCTTCAACATATCCCACCTGAATTTAGAAACCATCTCAAGAACATATTTGATGCATTAGACACTAAAGACTGATGATCAGAAAAATTTTGGGATGACATCAAGAATATCACCACCACTCATCTGTCAGTTTGTTGTACTGTGGTGACTTGTGAGTTGATGTGATTCTAGAAGCTATGCCATGGGTATTTTAAATACAAGCAGGGTCACCCATGGTTGACAGGTTTCAGATGAGCTTCCAGATGAAGACAGACTAGGAAGAAAGAGTGATGAACTACTTCTGAATATTTTGTCACTGAAAACCTTATGAAGAGCAGAGAAACACTGTCAGATATAGTATCAGAAAACGAGCCCCTCAGGTTGGAAGGCACTCAAAATGTGACTAGGGAAGAGCTGCCTCCTCAAAGTAGAGTTGACTGTGATGATACGAATGGAGTAAAGCCCATGGGAGGAAAGTCCACCGGACCTACATTTACTGATGGGCATAACTCAAAATGAAGAGAAACATCTGTAAACATCCGTTGATAATTACAACATGGAATACATAAAAAAGTATGAATCTAGGAAAATTGGAAACTGTCAAAAATGAAATGGAACACATACACATTGATATCTTAGGCATTAGTGAGCTGCAATGGACTGGTAGTGGCCATTTTGAATCTGACAACTACATGGTTTACTATGCCGGGAATGACAAATTGAAGAGGAATGGTGTTGCATTCATTGTCAAAAAGAACATATCCAGATCAGTCATGAAGTACAATGCTGTCTGTGATAGGATAATATCTATACATGGCAATGATTGTGAGGTTGCCCCAGGACCGGGCAGTGTTTCCCTCTGTTGTGCATAGGGTCATTTTGAGTCAGAATCTACTTGATGGCACCTAACAACAACACCAACAACATTAAGAATATTATGAAGGAAGAAAGCAAAAGGTCATTAAGAAGAAAGATGGAAAAGACTGACATGAATGTAAGAAGAGACTCTGAAATTTGCTTTTCAGCATAGAGATGTGAAAGCAAAAGGAAGAAATGAGGAGGTAAAAGAACTGAATAGGAAATTTCCAAGGGCAGCTAGAAAATACAAAGTTATAGTGAAATGTGCAAAGACCCCGTGTTAGAAAACCAAAAGTGAAGAACATACTCAGCAATTCTCAAGCTGAGAGAACTGAAGAAAAAACTCATCTCAATATACAATATTGTAGGATTCTATGGGGGAAATATTGAATGATGCAGGAAGCATCAAAAGAAGATCGAAGGAACACAGAGTCACTATACCAAAAAGAATTGGTCACTATACCATTTCAAGAGGTAGCATATGGACAAAAGCCAATGATACTGAAGGAAGAAGTTCAATGTACACTGAAGGCATTGACAAAGAACAAGGCACCAGGAAGTGATGAACTACAAACTGCAATCTTTCAACAACCTGATGCAGCACTGGAGGTACTCATCCATCTATGCCAAGGAATTTGGAAGACCTGGCCAAATGATTTGAAGAGATCCATATTTGTGTCCATTCCAAAGAGAGGTGGCCCAACAGAATGTGGAAATCATCAGACAATATCATTAATATCATATGAAAGTAAATTTTTGCTAAAGGTAATTCAAAATTGGCTATAACAGTATATCTACAGGGAACTGCCAGAGATTCAAGCCAGATTTAAATGAGAGACATCATTGCTTGCTGGGGTCTGACCTCGACATAGTTGTGTTGTTCACGAGTGTTTGGTTCACGAGGAGGGGAGATCCAGCGGTGATAGGGATAGTGAAAGAATACACAGACAAACAGAAGAAGGGAGACAATGAGGCACCCCAAAGCCAGGGTGGATACATCACTGGTGGGCAGGCTTGGGACTACAGGCATCATGGCCTCTGCAGGCAGCAACTCACTGCCCTGCAATCTTTACTGCATCCCTTCCAACCCGTAATGCACTGCCATCTTTACTCCATGCCTTCCAACCAGTAATGCACACCTGGGGAGGCTCGGGCCTCTGCTTTATTCAGGGGAGGAGCTTCACGCCAAGCGGGGAGGGATCTTTACAGAAGAAGAATGGTATTATTCAGACAAGACAATCTTTAAGATAAGTTAAGCCAGTAAACCTTACTTAAACCAATATTCCTTTCTTCCTTACTGGGTTTAACCTTCACTTGGATCAAACTGATTGAACCCAGGGTGGTCCGAGGGCATTGTCCCCATTGTCCTTAATCCCGTATTCCCAGAATTTACCGCTCCACCCCAAATGAATATACCCCGGGCAGTTCCTCTCCAGAGCCTCCCTGCTTAATCCCAGTAAACCTGTCCTTGTTCGTCCTCTGAGAAAGTTTTACTGCCTTGGTTCTAGGGGGAAAATCTTGACCTTAGAAACTTAGGGGAATATTGCATTTCTCTGTGGACATCCAGGGCTCATGTTTGGAATTAAATAAATATGACTAAACAATTTGATGAAAAACAATTTGCTATTAACTGCCAAGTGGCTTCATTTGTTACACTCGGGTCTATAGGGCCTTGAACATCTGACCAGTTTTACATGGTCCGCAACAATTGCTGACATCAGCTGGATCTTGACTGAAAGCAGAGAGTACCAGAAAAATGTTCATCTGTACTTTACAGACTATGTATAGGCCTTCAACTGTGTTAATCCTGACAAGCTATGGACAACATTGCAAAGAATGGGTATTCGAGAACACTTAATTGTGCTCATCAGGAACCTGTACAAAGACCAAGAGGCAGTTGTTCATACAGAACAAGGGTATACCGAATGGTTTAAAATCAGGAAAGATGTGTGCCAGGGTTGAATTATTTCACCATACTTATTCAACCTGTATACTGAGTAAATAATCTGAGAGGCAGATTATATGAACAAAGAAGAACATGGCATTGGGATTGAAGGAAGATTTACTAGCAACCTGCAATATGCAGATGATGCAATCTTGCTTGCAGAAAGTGAAGAGGATTTAAAATACTCACTGATGAAGATTAAAGAACACAGCCTTCAGTATGGGTTGTGCCTCAATTTTAAAAAATTAAAAATCCTTACAACTGGACCAATAAATAACATGATAAAAGGAGAAAAGATTGAAGTTGTTGAAGACTTCATTTTGCTTGGATTCACTATCAACACTCATGGGAGCTGCAGTCAATTAATCAAACGACGTATTGCATTATTCAAATCTGCACTAGACCTCTTCAAAAGGAGCTCTAGTAGCACAGTGGTTAAGAATCAGGCTGCCAATCTCATGGTCAGCAGTTCAAAACTACCAGCTGTTCCATGGGAGAAAGATTAGGCTTTCTGCTCCCGTAAAGATTTACAGCCTTGGAACAGACTGCACGGCACACAAGAACAGCAACAACAGACCTCTTCAAAGTGTTCAGAAGCAAAGATGTCAGTTTGAGTACTAAGGTGCACCTGATCCAAGCCATGGTATTTTCAGTAGCTTCATAAGCACATGAAAATTGGACAATTAATAAGGAATATCATAGAAGAATTGATGCATCTGAGTTACAGTGTTGAAGAATATTAAAAGTGTCATGGACTGTCAAAAGAAGAAACAAATCTGTGTTGAAAGAAGTACGTCCAAAACGCTTCTAGGAAACCAGGATGATGAGACTTCATCTCACATACTTCAGGCACATCAGGAGGGACCAGTCCCTTGAGAAGGACATCATGCTTGGCAAAGTTGAGGGTCAGTGAAAAAGAGGCAGACCCTCAATGAGATGGATTAGCACAGTGGCAGCAGCAAGCAACTCAAGCGTTTCATAACAATTGTGAGGATGGCGCAGAACAGGGTAGTGTTTCATTCTGTTGTGCATAGGACTACTATGAGTCAGAACTAACTCAATGACACCTAACGACAACAACGGTAATTCTAAATTTAACCTTTTGAAGAACTGCCAAACTGTTTTACACAGTGGCTGCATCATTTTGCATTCTCACCATGCATAAGGCTTACAATTTCTCGACATTCTTTCCAAAGCTTTATATTATGTCTTTTTTTTTTTTTTTTATTATAGTCATATAATAAACCCCATACAGCATTGGTATGAGTCAGAATTCACTGACTCACAGGATGGCACTTAACAACAACAACAATTGAGTGTGAAATGAGCATCTCCATATTTTTTTATTTGCAGTCTCGTGACGGCTTAAGAATGCTGAACATCTTTTCATGTTTTTATTAGCCAATTGTGTATCTTTTTATTTTTTAGGAAGGTCTATTTAAATCCTTAGCCTACTTTTTAATTGGCTTGATATTTTATAAAATGACTTTTTCTTCTGCCTGTTCAGTCTTTTCTTTCCATTCTGCCATTTATACTCATCCTTACTTGATACAGGCTAGTGTTGTGGTTTTGGGGCTGACGGTTTAAACAAAGCTGACGGTTTAAACCCAACAACTGCTCACCAGGGAAAAATGAGGCTCCTGAAGATTCACAGTTCTTGATACCTTATCATGCAGTACTACTCTGTCCTACAGAGTCCTGGTGTGGCACTGTGGGTTAAAGCGCTGAACTGCAAAATCGGCTTGAACTACAAGATTGGCAGTTCAAGCTCACCAGATGCTCCTGAGAAACCATGTACAGGGTCGCTGTGGGTCGGAACCGACTCGATGGCGCTTGACAAAACCAATACCATCAGTCGGAACTGACTCAATGGCACTTAACAACACCAACTTATATGTAGAAGAGGGGTTCAAACCTAGATCTGTTCACACGCTGTCACTTAAACCAGGCATAGTGTTGGTTAATGACATTTAAAATAAAATCCCTAGTCTAGAGAGGTATTCACATTGTTTAATATATTTCAAAAATTGCATATTTTCCTTATTTTTCGCTAACACATAGGTGCTATACTTTACTCTTGATTTTCACTGAAGCTATAATTTAATAGGAGGAGATAAGAGAAGAATGCTATAATCTTCTATTTTATTTTGTGCTTGTATTTTCCCCGGAAACACTTTGCCTCAGAGAGAAGACCATAAAGTTTTAAGTACCAACTCCTCAGCCTCCTTCTGAGAAAGTGGCCCCAAGCCTTTTGTATAGTTTAGTTTAGTTTTTTTTTTTTTTTGGCATAAAAATGCCAAAGCTCCTGTCCAGGAATTCCTCCCATATATTGACTTGATTGTTGTTAAAGTACCAGTCAAGTTGGTTCTGACTCACAATGAATCTGTATAGGATTTCAGAGATGTGGCTGGTAGATTTGAATCCCTGACCTTGCGGTTGAAACCGACCTAGTGGTCCAACACATTATCCTGCAGCACCACATCAGGATTCCAAACTGACTTGATGGGGGAAGCCATTTTCTTCTGAGGTGGTTTTTCATGGAACTCTGTCCAGGAAGGATGTTCCGTATTATATGACTGCAGACTAGGAGAATTAAGAAGAGACAAGTGCTCAGCATATATCCTACATGATAAAGTATTTTGCCAGTTTTCTATTGTCTATCCAAGTCACAAATCGGGTTACTAACCTCTGGGTCAGCAGTTCGAAAATACCAGCTGTTCCATGGGAGAAAGATGAGGCTTTCTGCTCCTGTAAAGATTTACAGCCTCGGAAACCCTGTGCAGGATCACTGAGTCGGAACCGACTCCACGGCATAACAACAACAACATCCAGGTAAGATAGCTACTGCAATCCTGAGTGATGGCATGGTGCCATCATAGAGAGTGTTAATCCTTTAGGGTGATTCCTTGGTCTTCGCAGAGCCTCTCCCAAAGAATTGAAGTGAGGGCCATTGGACGAGGAAAGGAGTTCATTGAAAGTCAGTTTTTTGGTTTGCTTGTTTGTTTTTTACAAGTAGGAAGACTGTTACAAAGCTAAAGTATGTTTAGAAGAGGGAACAGGCATTCTCTGTGGAGAGAAGACCTAGTGAAGTTTCAAAGTAGAGGTTTTTGTCCTCCCTGGTCTAAAGATGTAGTCGATTTGATTTCTATGTATTCCATCTGGTGAGGTCCATGTGTAAAGGGGAGGCTTATTCATGTTTATTTTCAGGAATGGGAGGAGTTTTGGGGGAAGGCCATGCCTTTTATGTCCTTATTTGGTCTTAGTCAGATCTGTCATGGCATATGTGGGTATGAGTTCTTCCATGCCAATGAGGCAAAGGTTACCAGGACACTCAGTGGTCTTATTGCACATGCTCCAGCTGGCAAAGTCTTTTTTTCCTCTTCTCCTGACTGCAGCACTCTGCTAGCTGGTGAGTGGCCAGCTTCCTTTGGATCACCAGATCATCCAGCGGCATCATTCCTCAGGAATTTCCCTTGTCTGTCCTTATCAAGAGTGAGTGGAAAGGTGATCATCTGTTCTCATTTCTCTGTGTAAAGCTGGAGTAAAAGCTCATCACTGAAGGTAATCTGTGCTTGTATACGCCTTGCTATCCTGTTTTTTATATATACTACGGCGGCACTTAACAACTGTGAAGATCACTTATGTTCTATCTCATTTTAAAGGAAATGAATACTGGCTGAGAGACATTTGTGGTCAGTTACAATTAGCAATGTTTTGGAGGTCAGAGGTTTCCAATTACAAACATGGGGCACATTAACCAATAAACAAGATAAGCATGGGCTTATTTGTGCTAATTTATTCACCTATAGTAAGCAACTTCTGGAGTCCTGGTGTGGCACTGTGGGTTAATGCTCCAGACTGCAAAGCCGTTTGAACTGCAAGGTTGGCAGTTCAAGCTCACCAGCTGCTCCTTGGAAACCCTATACAGGGTCGCTATGGGTTGGAACCGACTTGACGGCATTTAACAACAACAACAGTAAGCAACTTCACTACAGTGAAATTTCTGTACAATTTAGAAACGCTGGTGGCACAGTGGGCTAAGCATTGGATTTCTCAGCAAAAGATTGGTGGTTTGAAACCACCAGCTACTCCTTGGAAAAAAGATAAGACAGTCTGCTTTAATAAAGATTTACAGAAAACCTATGGAGCAGTTCTACTCTGTCCTATAAGATTCCAAGAGTTGGAATCCAATTAAGGGCAAATGCTTTGGGTTTTTTAGTTAGTGAACAATTTCACATGGATTTCACCACATCTTTGAAGTGGTAATAAACAAGTGAAACTGTTCAAGAAAGACATGGTGCTTACCTTGTTTATTAGGTAATCTGACACCGAGTACAAATCCCAGGTTTTAGTCTTAGACAAGTCACTTAGTCTCTTTAAGTCTCAATTTCTTCATCTTTGAAATATGAATAGTAATAGTACTTTGTTCATAGGGTTGCTGTGAGGAATATATAAGAAAATGTATGCCAAGCGTCAGGATTATTGTCTGACACATTACAAGTGCTTAATAAATGCAAACTGTCATGTTGTTGGGTGAGTAGTTTCCAACTCATAGTGACCATGTAGAGGGTTTCCAAGAATGACTGGTTAGTTTGAACTTCGAACCTTGTGGTTACCACAATTAGCAGTTGAGTGCTTATGTTACAGAGCCAAACCAGATATCATGTTGGTTATGTGCTGTTGAGTCAGTTCCAACTCATAGTGACCATGTATAGTATTTCTGAGGCTGTAAATCATTACAGAAGCAGAAAGTCTCATCTGGTAGTTTCGAACTGCTGACCTTGAGGCTAGCAGCCCAACTCGTAACCACTACTCTACCAGAGCACCTCCATTTACTAGTAACAGACTGCTTTTGTGTTGTCTAATCACCTGGTTCCTTAGTTTTTTCTTTACAGGAGCAGAAAACCTCATCTTTCTCCCGAACTCTGTCTAATGGGCCTCAATTGTTGACCTTGTGTTGCGGTCCTGTGCTTATCCTACGGAGCCATCACACTCCTCCCCCACAATTCTATAGTATTAATGCCAGGGTAAACTTTTGTTACAGGTACTGGAATGTACCCACAATATTTGTCATAGCATTAAAACAAATTTTCAGCTATCTAAACCTCTACATCAATAAAATAGACCCGGCACAGGATAGAGAATAAGTTTAACTACAGCTCTGGTAGCGTAGTGGTTACGAATCGGGCTGCGAACCTTAAGGTCAGCGGTTCGAAACTACCAGCCACTCCGCGGGAGAAAGATGAGGCTTTCTACTCCCATAAAGATTTACACCCTCGGAAACTCTGTACAGGGTCGCTATGGGTTGGAACCGACTCGACGGCACTTCACAACAACAACAACATTGCATTGTAGAATGGTTGATAGAACATTAAATTAAGAAAAAGTTGGATGTTGAATACATAGCTAAGGTCTACGGACAGTGTCTTAAAAATAAGCAAATAGAGTAAAACCTTCAGAAACAGGAACTTTTGAAAGGTGGAAACCTGTCAAATACTTTCACTAGTAGAGATCAATAGAAAGTGTTAAAACTGTACCCTGTCAAAGGCACAAAACTTTTGGACCTGGAAAAACAAGGCAGTCAAGTTGAGTTCTCTCTCTCTCAGTTTTCAATGTACTTTCATATTCATAAACACGGATAAACACACACACTTGGTTATATCACAAAAATAATACTGGATTAAATAGAATTGGTTTTTATATCAGACTGATATTTCTTAGGAAATTTATAAGCATGACATATGGTACAGTTAAACCTGTGAATACCACAAAATAGTAATACTGCTGCATAGCAAACTACCACAGAACTCAGTGATTTACAATAATTGTTGTTAGGTGCCATCGAGTCGGTACCAATTTATAGCGACTTTACACACAGCAGAACGAAACACTGCCCGATCCTGGGCCAAACTCACTACTGTTGCCACGCTTAAGTCCATCGATGCCACCACTTGGCCAATCCATCTCGTTGGGGGTCTTCCTCATTTTCTCCCTCGTTTTCTCTGACCCTTCACCTTACCAAACATGATATTCTTCTCCAGTGACTGGTCTCTCCTGACAATATGTCCGAAGTATGAGAGATGAAGTTTGGCCATCCTGGCCTCCAAGGAACACTCTGGCTGCACTTCTTGCAAAATAGATCTATTGGTTCTTTTGGGAACCCATGGCACTGTCAATATTCTCCTCCAACACCATGACTCAAAAGCATCAATTCTTCTACGGTCTTCCTTATTCACTGTCCAGCTTTCACATGCATATGAGGTTATTGAGAATACAATACCATGGCTTGGGTCAGGCGCACCTTAGTCCTCAAGCTGACATCTTTGTACTTCAACACTTCAGATAGGTCTATGCAGCAGATTTGCCTAATGCAAGACGTCGTTTCATTTCTTGACTGCTGCTTCCGTGAGTGTTGATAGTTGATCCAAGAAGAATGAAGTCCTTGACAACTTCAATCTTTTCTCCATTGATAAGAACGTTGTTTATTGGTCCAGTGGTGAGGATTTTTATATTCTTTACATTGAGATACAATCCATACCGAAGGCTGTACTCTTTGATATTCATCAGTAAAGGTTTTAAGTCCTCTTCACTTTCAGCAAGCAAGGTTGTATCATCTGCATATCACAGATTGTTAATGAGTCTCCTCCAATCCTGATGCCACATGTTTCTTCATATAACCCAGCTTCTCAGATTATTTACTCAGCATACAGGTTGAATAAGTATGGTGAAAGAATACAACCCTGTCGCATACCTTTCTTAATTTTAAACCACTCAGTGTTCCTATGTTCTGTTCAAACAACTGCCTTTTGATCCAGGTACAGATTCCTCATGAGCACAATTAAGTGTTCCGGAATACTCATACTTCGCAATGTTGTCCATGACTTGTCATGATTCACACAATTGAAAGCCTTTGTGTAGTCAATAAAGCACAGGTAAACATCTTTCTGATATTCTCTGTGTTCAGCCAAGATCCATCAGACATCAACAATGATATCCCTTGTTCCACGGCCTCTCCTGAATCCGGCTTAAACCCCTGGCAGTTCTCTGACAATGTATGCTTGCAGCCGTTTCTGTATTACCTTTGTTGTTGTTGTTGTTGAGTGCTGTCGAGTGGGTTCCAACCTATAGCCACCCTGAACAGGGTTTCTGAGGCTGTAAATCTTTATGGGAGCAGAAAGCTCTCCCACGGAGCAGCTGGTAGTTTTGAACTGCTGGCCTTGCGGTTTGCAGCCCTATTTGTAACCACTATGCTACCAAAGCTAACTTTAGTAAAAATTTACTTGCGTGGGATATCAAAGAGATTGTCCAATGATTTCTGCATTCCATTGGGTCACTTCTCTTTGGAATGGGCACAAATATGGACCTCTTCCGATCAGTTGACCAGATAGTTGTCTTCCAAATTTCTTGGCATAAATGAGTGAGTGCCTCCTGTGCCGTCTCACTTTCTTGAAAGATTTCATTTTTTATTCCATCAATTCCTGGTGCCTTATTCTTTGCCAATTCCTTCAATGCACCTTGGGCTTCCTCCTTCAGTAAAACAATTAGCATTTAGAAATTGCTTGTGGCTATGCAGATTGACTGGAGTAACTCTGCATTAGACTTTAGTTCCATTTGAAGTCTGAATCCAGTCTTTAAGGTCAAAACATATATTTAGTATATGTTTTCACCACTGCAGAAATTAGAATTTTTCAGAGGGGCAATACCAGCACATTATCATTTATAGTCACATTTCATTAGCCAAATGAACTTACATAACCTAGTCTGATATTTATGGGGTGAGAATACATATTTCTGCCAGAAAGGTGGGAAAGGAAATTGTCTGGAAAATAATCAACTCTTGATGTGGTTCTGTAGGATAAGCATGGGACTGCTAACCTCAAGGTAGGTGGTTCAGACACAATAGCTGCTCCTTGGAACACCCACACTTGCGGATAATATCCACTTGACTGGCTTCAATGACTGGATGATCAGAACTCAACTAGAAGAAGAAAGAAGAGGAAAAAAAGAATAATCTGATACAATTTCATGAAGTTGACCTACACCTATGGTTGCAGTTTGAAACTACCAGCGGTTTCACGGAAGAAAGATGAGGCATTCTGCTCCCATAAAGATTTACAGCCTCAGAAACCCTGTACAGGGTCGCTATGAGTCAGAACCAACTCCACGGCACTTAACAACAACAACAAATGGTTGCAGTAGCTCAAAAGAGGGAAGAATTCTTTACAATGAGGATCATTCCCACCCCTCCCATACACAGAGTA
>NW_006408644.1:366930-381189 GCF_000296735.1 Chrysochloris asiatica | reverse complement strand
AACCATGGCAATGAAATGATATATGATAGGATGAATGTAAAGCTAATTTTCTCCCATGTAAACTATCACATAATTCACAATAAAATAACAACAAAAATTATGTTGACTTTTTTGGAAATTCCAAAGGGAGTAATATTGATGGATTTTCTCAAAGGACACAGGATGATCAGAGGGGCTTATTAGGAAGATTTTTTTCAGAGAATTGAAAAACTATAGTGAGAAAAAGTCAGTAAAGTTGTACAAAATTTTTTTTTTTCAATTACGATAATGCACCTGTTCATTCCTCAAGGGTAGCAAGTGCTACCCTTGAATTTCATTTGGAAACTGTATTCCACCCCCACCCTCATCTGTCAGTTTGTCATACTGTGGTGGCTTGTGTGTTGCTTTGGTTCTGGAAGTTCTGCCACTGGTAGAGCAGACATCTGTAGGTGGATGTGGGAGACCCAGTGCAACAGACATGGATGATGATCCTGGAAACCTGAGCTTCAGAGAAAAGGGTAGAAATGTGGATTGATTGCCAACTAGGAAAAGAAGCTGAGTAGGAATGATGAGAGGAGCCAGATGGGTGGGCTCAGTGTGACCATCTTTTGTAGGCAATACAGCCTGGAGGCACAGGACTTGCACTGGAGGCTGGCTGAAAAGGAGATGTGGTTTCCCCCTTTTCCCTGAGCCCTCCTGGTGGCTGGAAGCATGGCCAGCCACTGCCCTCATTTGCCAGATGGTCAGTGACATCCCTTTCTCTATAATCTCTCCTATCCCTAGGGTTGAGTATCAGGTGTACCATCCCCCCATCCCAGCCCTGCCCCCACTTCTGGAGGCATGTGAATTTCACCTCATCGCATTCTTTTACTGCTATTGTTTGTTTTTGAGAGACAGCGATTTTTCCCATATGGTACAGCCACTTTAGTACCTCTTGAGATTCCATGCACTCAAAAAGTGCCACTACCCACTCCTACAACACCTGATCAACCAGTTAATATCAGACAAACCCTCCCTGAACTACACTATACAAACAATGAACAAAGAACCGAATACACACTTACAGCCTTTATCACACCCACCAGAAGACAGGTGGTGAGTGCCTAAGAAAACACCAGTATACAATCATCAATTAAATATAAACACAACACCACCACAATGTCTCAGAGGCAACCAAGAATTTCAGCTTACATGAAGAAACAAGATAAAGTGGCTCAAATAATTAACAAAAACACTGAGTCAAATAATATAATACTAAAAATGGTATTGAAACTACCTGACAAGGAATTTAAAAGAATGATAGGTACCTTCAACAGATTGAGAGGAAGATTGAGAAAACTGCAGGTGAAATCAAGGAGAATATTGAAGAAACAAAAAAACTCATAAAAACCCTATAAGATAAAACTGACAAAATTAATGAAAAATTAGAAACTATACAAAATCCAGAAGATTAATACTGACATTTCAGAAGTAGATAATACCCTGAAAGGACAAAGGAGTAGAATTGAATTAAGGAAGGCTGAATTAGTGCATTTAAAGGCATATCTTTCAATGCTAATCTGCTAGAGGAGCAATCAGAAAACAAAACAAAACAAAAATCCAATGAAAGCTTAAGAATTATGTGGGACACCATCAAGAGGAAAAAATTATTGGTAATTGGCATTCCAGAATAGGAAGAGACAAAAAATAAATAAATAAATAAACTAAAAAATCACAAAGAAAATTTGTTAAATAATTGTTGGAAGCAAATTTCCCTAATATCATGAAAGATGACAAGATATGCATTCAAGAAGCTGCATGACCCTCAAACAGGATAGGACCCAGAAGAAAATAATCAAGACATATCATAATCAAACTTTCCAAAGCGAAAAACAAGGAAAGAATCCTGAGAGCAGCTTGGGAAAAATAAAAAGTTACGTACAATTAAGAACCAATAAAACTAAGCTCTGATCTCTCAGTAGGAACCCTGCAGGCTAGATGACACATATAAAACTCCTAAAGAAAATAATTGTCAACCAACAATCATATACCTAAGAAAATTGTTCCTCAAATATGATGGCAAAATTAGGGAATTTCCAGATAAATAGAAATTAAAGACATTTGTAAAAGCTAGATCAAATTTACAAAAAATATTAAAGGGAATTCTTTGGACACAGAACCAGCAACAATAGACAACAATGTAAGATTAACACCCAGAAGTCACCAACTAGATACAGAAGTGTCCCAAGTAAAACAAGCTTATAAAACTGAAACTATGGAACCAGATATATCAATTTGTAATCAAGAAGTGAAGAAAATTCCACACTGAAAATGCAGAATAGTGCACAGAACTTCCAAATGAAAAGGAAAATTTAAAAATAAGTAAATAAAAATAAACAACTGTAGCCCTGAAATTTGACCAAGACCTACTTCTAGCTCTAGCCCAACCCCTACGCCTAACTCTGACTCTAATCTTACTCCTAACCATAACACTTGTTGTTGTTGCTGTTAAGTGCTGTTGAGTCAGTTCCGACTCATAGAGACCCTGTACAGGGTTTCTCTAGCTGTGAATCCTTGCAGGAGCAGAAAACCTCATTTTCTCCCATGGGGCCTTGAAATTGGCAGTCCAGTGCTTCTCATAGGGAGCCACTGCACTCCCTAACAATAACCCTAGCACTACAACAAAAAGAACAAAGAAGAAAGAAAAATAAAAGAAACTATTTAAAACAACATTAAAAGGGTCAACAATTCCACTCTCTTTTCCCCTGTCAGTGAAGATGACACCGTGCCAACAAAAGCTGCCCAGAAAGTGTTCTCTCATCGTTGCAATATTGTGCAGTTGAACTATGGATCATCATCAACTAAAGTAGCAAAATGAAGCCAAATCTCCTTACAGTGTTGCAGGTGGTATTGGGTGATAGAACTTTTTAGAATTCTCCCCAGTTGTGAAGCCCTAAGGCCTAGCAGAGGGGCAGGTGGCATGTGGGGGCTGGCCCAGAGAGAAGCCAAACAGGATATTGTTCTGATTTATTAAACTAGCGCTGCAACACCACAACTGTATTTTCCTCATGATTTCAAAACTGCTCAGAGAGGTCAGAAGAAACCAGAGTTTTAAGCCAATTTCTATTTTCCAAAACTAAATGGCTAATCAAAATCCAAACCTTTCTCTTTTCTCAACATCGATATTTGTAATTAACTCAGTGACCCAATATTTTCTTTACAAACATGTCTATGTTTGTGCCCAAAGCAATCAGGTGCTCAAAATCGGAGATTTAAGTTCTTTAGATTGGTTTAAACATGACAACAAAAAACTAACTCATCCCCATGAATGATACTGAGGAAGCTATAGCTACTGAATTCCAAACCTCCCTGAAGGGGTGCTGGTTCAGCTGATGCCAACTTTATATCAAGTGAAAAGTTGCCTGCTTTACACAGATGGCCCTAAAACTTGCAAGTCCGGAAGCCTTCGAAAAAACAAAACACCAAAACCCACTTTTTTCAGCTATGTCACATTGGACAACATACAGATTCCTAAACAGTTTGCTGTCCAAATACTAAGTGGTGATATGTTGTCCAATACTACAGCTGGGTGGCTTACAAAACAAGGAACTGTCAGTTATGCTTTACCATTGTGGTAGAAATCCATCTTTCTTTACCTCTGCTTAGTCTCAAGAGGTCTGTTGTCTACATATAATTATGTACAATTGGGCACAGTCAGTGACTTCATTCAAGAGAGACCCTGTTCTGATCTTTGCTGGCTCTTCAGTGATTCCTGAACCATGAAAGAGGTGGTCATGCTAGGTCAGGGTTGATTATAGAAACAGAAAGTTTGAAGGGACTGACATTGGAACTGACAGCAAGGCCATTGACTTGTGGAGGAAGGACTTTATCCACGGATGGCTGCATATCTGGAATTCAGAGAACCTACCTGAATGGTGTGCACTCCTCAAAGCAAAGGAGAGCAAAAAAAGAATGACTTGACTTTGCCAGCTACTTTCTTTCCCTTTAAAATTCAGTGTAAGCCTTTCAGACATTTTGTTCTGTTCTTTACAGGGATACACTAAGGAAAAGATTGTGAATTCTAATAAAATCAGACAGTTAGATACTTGAGCTTTTACAAAAGCAGCATTACTTTACTGGGTTGAAAGTAGACCTTGGTAATTTAGCCTGCTAATATATTGTACTACCAGGTTATGTTCGGCCATAAAGGTGTCTTCTCTGGCACCCTTTACCCCTTGAAAGAAATATTATTGTATGCCAAGACACCAAGATAAAGTAGCAGAAAACATGGAGTTGCTTTGTTTTGTTTTTGTTCTTTTTAATGAAATTGAAAAGAAACATAGTCTGTGCACTATGATAAAGGGTTAGCTTTTAGACCTTGGGAGAATTCACACATTTGTCTTACCACTTTTCTACAGACCTACCTCAAAAATTTGTTGTACTTGGGTGCCCTTAAGTAGATTTTTCAACTCATTGTGGCTCCATGTGACAAAGTAGAACAGACCCATAGGGTTTTCTAGGCTGTAATCTTTACAGAAATTGATTATTAGGTCTTTCTTACACAGGGACAAAGGTAGGTTCCAGCTACTGATCTTTTGTTTAATAGCTTAGCATATCAACCATTGTTCCAGATATCTCCTTAAAGGTACTTTAAAATTATAAAATGCGGTCCTAAGAAGGAGGCCCCTTTTCTTAAACCCAGGAATTATATGACTCAAAGGCACTTGTTGTTGTTGTTGTTTAGTGCCGTCGAGTCAGTTCCGACCCATAGCGACCCTGTACAGGGTTTCCGAGGCTGTAAATCTTTACAGGAGCAGAACACCTCATCTTTCTCCTGCGGAGCGGCTGGTAGTTTCGAACTGTTGGCCTTAAGGTTCGCAGCCCGATTCGTAACCACTACGCTACCAGAGCTCCTTAGCAGCAACATAGATAGATAGATAGATAGATAGATAGATAGATAGATAGATAGATAGATAGATAGATAGAGAAAGAGAGAGAGAGATTGAGAGAGAGAGTGGAGAGTGTTCTGGTATGGTGCTCTAGGATAAGCGCAGAACCACCAGATCAGTTTGAACCACAAGGTGAGAGTTCAAACTCACCAGCTGCTCCTCGGAAACCCTATACTGGGTTGCTATGAGTCAGAACCTATACATATATGTTGTTGTTGTTAAGTGCTGTTGAGTCAGTTCCGACTCATAGCTACTCTGTACAGGGTTTCTGAGGCTGTAAATCTTTATGAGAGCAGAAAGCCTTATCTTTCTCCCATGGAACAATTGGTAGCTTCGAACTGCTAACCCTGAGGTTAGCAGCCTGATTCATGACCACTCTGGTAGCATACTGGTTACGAATCAGGCTGCGAACCTCAAGGTCAGCAGTTTGAAACTACAGCCTTGGAAACCCTGCTCAGGGTCGCTATGGGTCGGAACCGACTCGACCGCACTTAACAACAACAACAACGCTACCAGAGCTCCATAATACTATAACAAAAAGCATCAATTCTTCTAGAATCTTCCTTTATTCATTGTCCAGCTTTCACATGCTTAAGAGGCGATTGAAAGCACTATGGTTTGAGGCAAGTTCACTTTAGTTCTAATCCGCCCAATGCATTACAGCCTTTGATTTCATAGCTGCCATTTCCATGAATGTTGCTTGTAGATACAAATACAATACAATCCTTGATAACTTCATTTTTCCCCTCTGTTTATCATAATGATGCTTATTGGTCCAGTTAATGATTTTTTTTTACTTTTTATGCTGAGGTATAACCCATACTGAAGGTTGCAGTCTTCGATCCTTATTAATAAGTGCTTCAAGACCTCTTTGCTTTTCATCAAGCAAGATGTATCATCTGCATATTGCAGGGTTGTAATGAGTTCTTCTCTAAATATGATGCCATTCTTCATCATGTAGTCCAGCTTGTCATATTATTTGCCCAGTGTACAGATTCAATAAGTATGGTGAAAGAATATAGCCCTGATATATACCTTTCTTGATTTGATTCGAAATATCCTCCTGTTCTGTTTGAATAACTGCCTCTTGATCTATGCAATTTCCATATGACACAATTAAGTTTTCTGGAATTTCCATTCTTATCAATGTTGTACAAAATGTGTTATGATCCACATAATCAAATGCCTTTGCAGACTTAATAAAACACAGACAAACAACTTAAAAAAAAATATTTTTTTAACTGCTTTCAAATAAGATCACATCAGCAGTGATCCTTTGTTCCATTTCCTTTTCTGAATTTGGCTTGAATTTCTGGCAGTTCCCTGGTGATATACCGCTATAACTATTTTTGAATTATCTTCAATTTTTTACTTGTGTTATGATATTAATGATATCATTTATTTTCTGCATTCTGTTGTATCAACTTCTTTGGACTAGGCATGAGTATGAATCTCTTCCAGTTAGTTGGACAGGTGGTTTGGTTGTCTTCCAAATTTCTGGGCATAGACAAGTGAGTGCTTCCAGTATTGCAGACATTTGTTGAAACATCTCAATTGATAATACCTACCTCTGTGAAGTCAGTTCCAAAGCATAGCACACAGTGACCATATAGGATGGAGTAGAACTGCTCCATAGGGTTTCTGAACCTTTAAATATTTATGGAAACAGACAGCCTCATTTTTATCCCACAGAGCGGCCGGTGTATTCTAACTGCTGGGCTTTCTATTAGCAATGCTTAACCCACAGAGTCACCAGGGCTCCTCTCTCAATTGTGATTATTGTGGTTAAGTGTCCTTGAGTTGGTTCTGACTCATAATGACAGTGTATAGGGTTTCTGAGGAGCAGCTGATGGGTTTGAACTGGCAACCTTTTGGTTAGCAGTCCAGTATTTATTCTACAATGCCACAGTTAGTATTCAGTCTGTTCATGGAGCCTTGTTTTCTGCTTCAGCATAGCTTGGACTTCTTTTTTTTTTTTTCTTAAATGATTTATAGTGAATTATGTGATAGTATACATGGGAGAACATTAGTTTTACATTCATTCTATCATATATCTTCTCATTGCCATGGTTACAATCCCCTCCATGCAATCCTTCCCCCGTGCCCCCAGGTCTTCAGCACACAGTCGCTCTCCCTCTCTGGGTCTAGAGTCTCCAGCTGCTCCATAGCTTGATAATATGCCACCTCCTGAAATGACTGTACACTGACCAATTCTTTTTGATACAGTGACTCTGTGTGTTCTTTGCATCTTCTTTTGATGCTTCCTGCATCATTCAGTATTTTGTCCACAGAATCCTTCCATATTGCAAGTCGAAGCTTTAATTTTTTTTTCAGCATTTTCAGCTTGAGAAATGTTAAACATGTTCTTTCTTTTTGTTTTTTTAACTACAGGTCTTTGCACATTTAATTATAATACTTTGTCTTCTCAAGCTGTCCTTTGAAATTTTCTGCTCAGCTTTTTCTTCATTATTTCTGGAAAAACTTCATGTTAATGATTTCTTAAACTTATAGTCTGATACAGTACCAGAAGATGATTTCCTAAGATTGGAATGCACTCAAAAGGCAACTGGGAAAGAATTGTCTCCTCAAATTGAGTTGACTTTAATGATGTGGATGAAGTAAAGCTTTTAGGGGTCTGATGTGGCACAACTCAAAATGAGACAAAATGACTGCAAACATCTATTAATAATCGGAACATGTAGTATACGAGGTATGAATCTAGGAAAATTGTTGTTAGTAAGTGCCATCGAGTTGGCTCCGACTCATAGTGACCCTGTATAGGGTTTCCACAAAGTGACTGCTGAGTTTGAACCACCGACCTTGTAGTTCAAATGGAACTTGTGGTCCAGTGTTTTATCTTAAATATAACGAAACACATAACAATTGATAACTTAGGCATTGATAAGCCGAAATGGTCTATTTTGAGGCATTTTGAAATCAGATAATCATATGAGCTACTATATCAAGAATGGATAAGTTGAACCATGGAATTTTCAGTCACCTCATAGGCATTTAAAAGCTGCACAGTTGAATCCTGGTGTGGTGCTGTGGGCTAACGCATCAGACTGCAAAGTTGTTTCAACTGCAAGGTTGGGGGTTCAAGCTCACCACCTTCTCCTTGGAAACCCTATAGAGGGTCGCTATGTGTAGGAATTTACTTAACGGCACTTAAAAACAACAATAACAACAACAATGAATAAGGAAGATTGAAGATGAATTGATATCTTTGAATTATAGTGTTTGTGAAGAATATTGAATATACCATGAACTTTCAATAAAATAAGGAGTATAGTAGCATAGTAGGTGACACATTGGACTGCTAAGTGCAAGCTCAGCAGTTTGGGTCCATCAGGTGCTCCATGGGAGAAAGCTGAGATTTTCTGCTCCCATAAAGATTTACAGCTTTGGAAACCCTATATAGGATCACAGAGTTGGAACCGACTCAATGGTACACAGCTTGCCAGTCAGTCTGAAGACTGAATAAATCTGACTTAGAAGAAGTATAGCAAGACTGCTTCTTAGGAGGGAAGGTGGTAAGACTTTGTCCCACGTACTTTGGACATGTTGTCAGGTGGGACCAGTCTCTGGAATTAGAAATCATGCTTGGTAAAGTAGGTTGTAGTGGTGGTTGTATGCCACTGAGTTGGTTCCTACTCATAGAAACCCTGTATAGGGTTTCCTGGGCTGGAAATCTTTATGGGAGCAGAAAACAACATCTTTCTCCCATGGAGCACATAGTAGATACAGACTACTGTCTATAAGGTTAAAAGCCAAGCTCATAATCCTCTACACTACCAGGACTCCTTTGGCAAAGTAGAGGATCAGCAAAAAAGAGGAACATCCTCAATGAAAATAATTGACACAATGTCTACAACAATGGGGTCAAACATAGCAATAATTGTGAGGAGGACAGGACTAGGAAATGCTTTGCTCTATTGTACAGAGATTTGTTATCAGTTGAAACTGACTTGACGGCACTAATTGGTGGCACAAACTGTAGATTGTCCAGTTCCATCCTCAACAATTCTGATTTAGAGTGGAGCCTAGAGTTCTGGTGTGGCAGGGTAGGACGAGCACTGGACTAGTAACTGCAAGGCTAGCAGTTCAAATCCATCAACCAGCTGCTCCATGGAAACCCTATGTTGTTGTTTTGACTTGGTTCCAACTCATAGCGACCCTGTATAGGGTTTCCAAGGAGCAGTTGGTGAGTTTGAACCACTGGCCTTTCAGTTCTTACAGGATCGCTAAAAGTTGGAACTGGCTCAACGGCGCTTATCAACAACAATTTCCCTAGATTCATACCTCGTATATTCCATGTTCCAATTATTAATAGATGTTTGTAATCTAAGGATAAACTATAAACAAATATCCCCAGTGATTCTGATGCAGATATTTTTAGACCACATTTTTTGAAGGAGTGGATAAAGTCTGGGTTCAATTTCTTTTCTATAGTATATTCTTAGAAAAACACACCTCTTTTAAGTGGAATCTGAGTCTGTTACAAAAATGGGCAAGTTGGGGTGGGGCAAGAATGATAATAGTAGAATAGTGGCAATAGCAATAAAACTGGCGAGACAAAGAAGAAAAAACCAAGGTGTACATAATGCCTAATTATCTATTAGTCTTTTTATAAAATGTAAAAAGAAAATCAGAGAACACATTTGAACAAATTTATAATCTTTGCTGCAAAGTTTCCAAGGCATTTCATATTGGAAAAAAAAGCTATATTGATGCAATTCCATATCCAGCTTCACCATTTGTTCTTTTCCTTCCACAGAAGGTGTTACTTCTGTTTTTTTTCTATTTCTGCTCTCCAAACTAGGTAACCATTTGCTTGTTTTTAATTGTCATATTTGTTTGCATACCAACATGTTAAATGTAACTTGAGCAAAAGCCAAACGACATATCCCTTTTTTCCTTTCTGAAAGCCCACACAAAATTGAAGTTAGGAATCTTTGGGCTTTTTTTTTTTTTTTTTTTTCTGACTTTTGGTTCCTTATTACATTTCTGAAGTTATCAGCTTACTACCTCAGGAGTAGGAGAGAATGGGATTCACTTTCAGACACATACCATTTTCTGAATATCCTGAGATAAACAATGCAAATGGAGATAGAAAACATTGTATTTTAAACATAAAAAAAGTTACCTTAGGGGTAATTTCTGTCCTGTATATCCTATTCTCTTATTGGTTTAAATTTAAAATTGACAACATCGTCTCTGAAATAAGATTTTGTTTCTATGTCCTGAATTTATCCTGAAAAAGAATGCAACAAACCCTTTAAAATCACATTTAAAAGGGAACAAACCCTTGATAGGTTAATAGCAGTCGAGATAAGTTACAAAATATGAATGCAAAGCAGCAGGTTCCTTTCTTTCTTTTATACAATAAACATAAAACTCGAAGACGAAAAAAAAAAAAAAAAAGAGTTCTAAGGGCACAAAACTCACTGAACCAGAAAGCCTCAGAGTTAATATTAATAATGTACTTTCATATTCAACTTCCTCATTCATGTTCTATTGAAGAGGAGTATTCTTTGGTATCACCAGATATTAATGGAAGCTTAAAAGAGGCAAGGGAAGAAGTATTTCCAGCTTATTATATATATGTCAGGCACTATACTCAGGATTTGTTGTGGTTAGGTGCCTTGGTTAAATTCTGACTCATAGCTACCCTGTGTACAACAGAACAAAATATGTTGCCCAGTCCTTCACAATCCTCACTATCATTGCTATGTTTGAGTCTATCATCGTAGCCACTGTGTCAATCTGTCACGTTGAGGTCTTCCCCTTTTGTGCTGACCCTCTACTTTGCCAAGCATGATGTCCTTTTTCAGGGACTGTCTCTCCTGATAACATATCCAAAGTACATGAGATGAATTTTCATCATCCTCCCTTCTAAGGAGTGCTCTGCCTGCACTTCTTCTAAGACATGTTTGTTCATTCATCTGGCAGGCCATGGTATATTCAATAGTTTTTGCCAACAAAATAATTCAAAGATATCAGTTATTCTCCCATCATCCTTACTCATTTTCCAGTTTTCACATGTATATGAAGTAATTGAAAATACCCTAGGTTGAATCCTGGTTTGGCATTGTAGGATAAGCTCTGGACTGCTAAACACAAGGACGGTGGTTCAAACCCACCAATTACTCCTCAGAAACCCTATATAAGTTCACTACAAGTTGGCACTTAATAGCATCAACGACATGGCTTGATTAAGTTCACTTTAGCCCTTAAAGTGATACCTTGGGTTTTCAACACGTTAAAGAGGTATTTTGAAGCAGATTTACCCAATGCAATATTAAGGTTTCAAAGTTACATTATTTATTTCATATATTTCAATTAAAGATTGTTGTTGTTGTTATGTGCTGTCAAGTTGGTTCTAACTCATAGTGACCCTGTATAGGGTCTCTGAGGAGCAATTGATGGGTTTGAATAGCTGACATTGTGGTTCTCAGTCAAGTGCTGATCCTACAGTGCCATACCAGGTATTGTTCAATAATTTCAGTTGCATCGCCTTTCTTCCAGTAGCTGTCTTTCAAATTGCTAATAATTTAAAATATATATTTTTAAATTTATTTGGGGGGGGCATAAGAGTAAGAAGTTAGGGTTATGGTTAGGACTAGGAGTAGTGGTAGGGGTTATGGTTAGAACTAGTGTTAGGAGCAGGGGTTTGGCTAGTACTAGGAGTAAGGCTCAGTCTAGTTTTAGGATTACGGTTAGGTTTACTTGTTTTTTTAAATTATTATTTTTTTTTTATTGAAACCAACTTGATTTCCTCTTTATTTGGAAGTTTTGTGTCTTCATGATTCCCTCTTTTTACTTTATTTTTTGTTGTTATTGTTGCACACTGGTATCTCAGGTTTCCTATTTACAGTCTCAGATTTTTTTTTAAACTTTGAATACTTCTATATCTGAATTGTGGGTACTTTTGTCATGTACTTTAGTCTCAAGCTGTGTCTACTGTTGTTGGTTCTCTGTCCATCTCTTAGCGACCCTGTATAGAGTTTCTGAGAAGCAGCTGGTGAGGCTGAACTACCGATCTTGCAGATCAAACCAACCTTGCGGTCCAGTGCATTGTCCTGCAGTTCCTCACCAGAACTCTTTTACATTGTTGTTGTTGTTAAGTGCCATCGAGTCAGTTTCAACTCATTGCTAACCAAGAATCATACACCAAGCAAAATTGTCCATCAAATATGACAGAAAAAATAGGACAATTTCAAATAACAAGAAATTAAAAGAATTTGCAAAAAACAAAAAACAAAAAATACAAAAGAGAGCTCTTTGGACAAAGCCACCCTGACTCATTAGTGACACTTTATAGAATAGAGGTTCCGAGGAGCTTGATAGTTTATTAGATAGCTCCCACTTCTGCTGGATTTAAGGCCCCTATTGGAACATTATTATTATTTGAGTGCACAGTCTGACCCCCAAGTGATTAGTGTTGCCTGATTAAAGGAAGCACTAGTAGGATCAGCACTGGACTGCAAGCCAGAAGGTCAGCAGTTCAAACCCACCAGCTGCTCCTTGGAAACCCTGTACAGGGTGGCTCTGTCCAAAGAGCTCTCTAGTATTTTTTGTAAGGTTGGTCTTCTTTTTGAAAATTCTTATAATTTCTGGTCATTGGAATTGTCCTAATTTTGCTATCATATTTGATGGACACTTTTGCTTGTATATGATTGTTGGTTGGCAATTTGTTTTCCTTTCTTAGAGTTTTACATGCGTCATACTATTGTCTTCTTGCCTACATGCTTTCTGCTGAGAAATAAGAGCTTACTTTTATTGGTTATCTCTTGTAGGTAATTTTTCACTTTTCCCAAGCTGCTCTCAGGATTCTTTTCTTGTCTTTAGTTTTGAAAAGTTAAATTATATTATGTCTTGGTGACTTTATTTTGAGGTTTATTCTTGTTTGGAATTTAACTTCTTGAATGGTTGTCTTCTGGTCTTTCATAATGTTAGAGAAATTTTCTTCCAACAACTCTTGGCCCATTTTCTCTGTGTGTATGTGTGCATGTCCCTTCCTGCTCTGGAATTCCAATCACATATACGTTATTCCTCTTGATAGTGTCCACAGTAATCTTAAACTGTCTTCATATTTTTAAATGACTTCTTTATGATTATTCTTCTGTTGTTTTTAAGTGCCAACTCATAGTAGCCCTATTTCTGAGAGGAAACTGGTGAGTTTGAACCACCAACCTTGTGATTAGCAGGTCAGTGCTTACCTACCAGGCTGTACTAAGAGATTTGTCTTCAGTTTCAGTAATTCAACCTTCCATTGATTTAATTCCACTTCTTTGCTGTTTTACTGCACTATCTATTTCTGAATTCTAGATATTAATCTTCTGGCTTTTGAATTTCTATTTTTTTATGATTTCCAATTTTTAATTGCTTTTGTCAGTTTGCTCTTGTAGTATTTGTCTGAATTCTTGTATAGTTTTTCTGTGTTCTACTTGCTTTCTCTCAATCTGTTGAAGGTACCCAACATCATTCTTTTAAATTCCTTATCAAGTAGCTCTGAAACCATTTCTGGTGTTATATTTTCTGATTCTGTATTTTGGTCACTTGTTTGAGGCATTCTGTCTTGTTTCTTTATTTAAGGTGAAATTATCTGAATTATCTGAGATATTGTGGTGTCCTAGTGAGCCCTGGTGTGGCCCTATGGGTTAATGCGATGACCTGCAAAGTCTGTTTGATCCACAGAGTTGGAGGTACAAGCTCAACAGCCACTCCTCGGAAACCCTATACAGGACCACTGTAGGTAAGAACCAACTCAACGATACTTAACAACAACAATAATGAACTCTAGCGTGGCACTGTAGGATAAGCACTGGACTGATAACCCATGAGCTGCTTTTAGAAACTCTGTACAGCATAACTATGAGTTGGAACCAACTCTACGGCACTTACACAATAAAAATAATGTATATATAATTGATTATTGTATGTTGTTGTGTTCTCTGGAACTTACTACCTGTGCTCTGAAAGATGTGATAGAGATTGGAAGTGTGAATGCAGTTCTCTGTTCACTGTTTATATAGTGTAGTTTAAGACAGCTTGACAGGGCTCCAGAAGCAAGGTGACATTCCCAGCACTGGACCACATTCAGTGGCTAGATTGAGCAGGAGGAGGTACCACTGGCCATTGGGTTGGTGATGGCAGGGTGCCCGGGTCTGACCTCGACATAGTTGTCACGAGTTTTTGGTTCACGAGGAGGGGAGATCCAGCGGCGATAGGGATAGCGAAAGAATACACAGACAAACAGAAGAAAGGAGACAATGAGGCACCCCAAAGCCAGGGTGGATACATCACTGGTGGGCAGGCTTGGAACTACAGGCATCATGGCCTCTGCAGG
>NW_006408644.1:350702-366395 GCF_000296735.1 Chrysochloris asiatica | reverse complement strand
CTAGAGGGCCTCGAACCTCTGACTAGTCTTACACGGTCTGCAACAGCAGGGACTGAACATGCCCCTGGATACCAGGAGGATATGGAATAAGGGCGAACCACACCTCCCTTTCTTTCTTATCTTCTTAATGACTTTTGCATTCTTATTGAATGTTGTTCTTGATGCTATCCCACAACTCTTCTGGTCTTCCATCTTTAGTGTTTAATGTAGCAAATCTGTTCTTCAGATGATCTCTAAATTCATGTTGGGATATATTCAAGGTCATATTTTGTTTCTTGTGGACTTGTATTCATTTTCTTAACCTTCAATCTGAATTTGCATATGAGCAATTGATGGTCAGTTCCACAATCTGTCCCTGGTCTTGTTTTGGCTACTGATATAGAGCTTTTCCACTGTCTCTTTCCACAGATGTAGTGAGTTTGATTTCTGTGTATTCCATCTGGTGAGATCCATATGTATAATCGTCTCTTATGCTGTCTATAGGAGGTATTTGAGACGAAAAAAAATCATTGGTTTTGCAGAATTCTATCATGTAACCTCCAGCATCATTTCTATCACCAAGGCCATATTTTCCAACTACTGTTCCTTCCTCTATGTTTCTACCTTTGCATTCCAATCACCAATAATGAACAATACATCTTGATTACATGTTTGGTCAATTTCAGATTGAAGAAGTTGTAGAATTCTTCTATTTCATCCTCACTGGCTTAAGTGGTTGGTGTGTCAATTTGAATAATAGTGGTATTACCTGGTCTTCCCTGTAGGTACATGTATGTTATCTTATCACAGACAGCATTTTACCTCATGACTGATCTGAATACGTTCTTTTTGACAATGAATGTAACACCATTCCTCTTCAATTTGTTGTTTCTGGCATAGTAAACCTTGTGGTTGTCAGATTCAAACTGGCCAATACCAGTCCATTTCAGCTCACTAATGCCTAAGATATCCATTGTTATACATCCATTTTCATTTTTGACAATTTCCAATTTTCCTAGATTCCTACTTCGTAGATACCATGTTCTAATTACTAATGCATGTCTACAGCTGTTTCTCTTCATTTTAAGTTGTGCCCCATGAGCATATGAAGGTCCTGTGGGCTGTACTCCCATGGGCTTTACTCCATTCGCATCATCAAGGTCAACTCTACTTTGAGGAGGCAGCTCTTCTCCAGTCACATTTTGAATGACTTCCATACTGAGGGGGCTCATTTTCCAGCACTACATCTGACATTAAGAAGCCAAGAAAGAAGGAATAGATCAAAATGGATGTCAGAAGAGACACTGAAACTTGCTCTCCAGCATAGAGATGCTAGAGAGAAATGAGGAGGTACAACAGCTGAACAGAAATTTTCAACGGTCAGATTGAGAAGACAAAGCCAAACATTACAATGAAAACCAAAAGGGAAGTACACGCACAGCATTCCTCAAGCTGGAGGAACCGAAGAAAAAATTCAAGCCTCAACTTTCATTATTGAAGGATTCTCTGGGCAAATTATTGAATGATGCAGAAAGCATCAAAAGAAGATGGAAGGAATACCCAGAGTCACTATACTAAAAGGAAATGGTTGAAGTTCAACAGTTTCAAGAGGTAGCATATGATCAAGAGGCAATGATACTGAAGGAGGAAGTCCAAGGTGCATTGAAGGAATTAGCAAAGAAAAAGGTACCAAGAATTGATGGAGTAAAAATTAAAATCTTTCAAGAAAGTGAGGCAGTACTGGAAGCACTCATTCATCTCTGCCAAGAAATTTGGAAGACAACTATCTGGCCAACTGATTGGAAGAGATCCTTATTTGTGTCCATTCCAAAGAGAGGTGACTCAATGGAATGAGGAAATCATCAGACAGTATCTTTGCTATCCCATGCAAGTAAAGTTTTGCTAAAGGTAATACAGAAATGGCTGCAAGCATACATTGACAGAGAACTTCCAAATGTTTAAGCTGGATTCTGAAGAGACTGTGGAACGAGGGATATCATTGCTGATGTCTGATGGATGTTGGCTGAAAGCAGAGAATACCAGAAAGATGTTTACCTGTGCCTTATTGACTACACAAAGGCTTTCGATGTGGGCATCATGATAACCCATAAACAACATTGCGAAGTATGAGCAATCTGAAACACTTAATTGTGCTTATGAGGAATCTGTACATGTAACAAGAGATAATTGTTCTAATAGAACATGGGAACACTGAATGGTTTAAAATTAAGAAAGGTGTGTGACAAGGTTGTATTCTTTCACCATACCGCAGCCTTTTGTATGGATTGTATTTCAGTGTAAAGAAAACAAAAATCCTCACCACTGGACCAATAAACAACATTCTTATCAATGGAGAAAAGATTGAAGCTGTAAAGGACTTCATTCTTCTTGGATCAACTATCAACATTCTTGGAAGCAGCAGTCAAGAAATCAAGGGATGTATTGCATTAGGCAAATCTGCTGCACAAGACCTTTTTAAAGTGTTGATGAGCAAAGTTTCAGCTTGAAGACTAAGGTGTTCCTGACCCAAGGCATGGTATTTTCAATAACCTCATATGCATGTGAAAGCTAGTCATTGATTAAGGAAGACCTTAGAAAAATTGATGCATTTGTGTTATGGTATTGGAGGAGAATATTGAAAGTACCTTAGGCTGCCAAAAGAACAAACAGATCTGCATTGGAAGAAATGCAGCCAGAGTACTCCTTTGAGGCCAGGATGACCAAACTTCGTCTCTCATACTTCGGACATATTGTCAGGAGGAACCAGTCTCTGGAGAAGGATATCATGTTTGGTAAGGAGAAGGTTCAGAGAAAAAGAGGAAGACCCGCAGTGAGAATGATTTGCAAAGTGGCTGCATCAATGGGCTCAAGCATGGCAACAATTGTGAGGTTGACCCAGGACTGGGCAGTGTTTTGTTTTGTTGTGCATAGGGTCGCTATGAGTTGGTACCGACTCGATGGCGCTGAACAACAATAACAACAACACCTCCCTTCCTGCCAACCTCTAGCCTCATCCTGTGCCTGCAGACCTTTGTATTGAAAGTTGCTCACAAAAGCTCAAGATGGCTGTGCTATTCCACACCAGCCTATAGTCCCTCTGTTATTCTTCCCTTTCACTGCTCCTGTTGAAATTCCTCTTCTAGTAAGAGCTCAATCCACTTCTCTGTCTGATCTTCTGAAGTTCAGGGTTCCAGTATCATCATCTGTATCTATTTCACTTGATATTCCATGTTTTTGTTGCAGACAATGTGCTCAGTGTCTACTCCACCATCTTTCCTCAGCTTCCAATTTTTTTGGCATAAATAAATGAGTGCTTCCAGCATTGCATCCATTTGTTGAAATGTCTTATTTGGCTTTACATCATATTTTGGAACGTTGATTTTTGCTGGTGTCTTCAATACAACCTGGACCTCTTCCTTGGGTACCATCAGTTCTTAGTTGTATGCTACCTCCTGAAAGGGTGGAACATCAGCTATTTCTTTTTGGTACACTGACTCTGCGCATTACTTCCCTATTCTTCTGATTATTCTAGAGTCACTCTTTCCTGTAGAATCCTTCAGTGCTGTAATATGAAGCTTGAAATTTTTCTTTAGTTCTTTCAACTTGAGAAATGCCAATCCTGTTCTTCCCTTTTGACTTTCTAACATCAAGTCTTTGCACATTTCATTATAATAATTTATTTTGTCACTTCTCTCAACCTTTCAAATTTTTCTGATCACCACTTTTTTTTTTTTTTAAGTTTTTATTGTGAATTGAGTGATAGCTTACATGGGACAACGTTGGTTTTGCAGTCATGGTTTCATTGCAATGAATACAATCACTTCAGTGCATCATCATTCAATAGTACTTGCTTCTATTCCCTCTTGTTTTTGGGGGTGGGGAGATGTACACAAAAACACTCAGGAATATATAATCATTTAAACAACCAAAGGGTACATTCTGTAAGCCTGCCTCCTGGCCACCAGCACACAGCCTTTCTCTTTATATGAGTTTAGAGTCCTCAGCTGCTCTATCTCTCCATGTCCTCAACTCTGTCTCTATCTCTGGTGTTGCTGCTCCTCTGGATAGGGCCCTACATTCCGCTCATGCTTTACTCCCTTGATGGTTCTACGGTCCTCTGTTCTTGGACTGTAAGTTTAACTATAGCCACCTTTTTGGTACAAAACTTATACCTTTACAGTTGTGACAGTTGCAATTAGTCATAATAATTACTCGCTATTGAATCATAGCACTTTTATCCTCATCTCCTTTTACCAGACTAAACTCCCTCTTGCAAACTTATAAGCCAGTCACTTTATGCCTTTATAAGCCACCCCCACCCCACATTTTAGGTAGCCAATGTCTAAGTCGCCCATCCCTATCAACCCTGTATACAGAGGGGATAGGATTGATCCTTGACATGAAGACTCCTTCCCTTTCAGTTGGTATTTTGAGCTAGTACATCCATAAATATACACCAAGTTCATCAAATTGTAGCAATTTGCACTTGTTTTCCTCATCAAAATGGTTTTTTACCATCCTCTAATCGAGTTCAGCCACCACTCATCTGTCAGTTTGTCATACTGTGGTGGCTTCTGAATGCTGTGATTCTGAAAGCTATGCTATCAGTATTTTAAATACCAGCCAGGTCACCCATGGTGGACAGGTTTCAGATGAGCTTCCAGACAAAGAAGAAGGAGTGACGAACTACCAAATATTTAGTCACTGAAAACTTTATAAATAGCAGAGAAACACTATAAGATATAGTGCCAGAATATGAGCCCCTCAGGTTGAAAGTCACTCAAAAGGCAACTGGGGAAGATTTGACTGTGATGGTGCAAATGGAGTAAAGCCTGTGGGACAAAAGCCTGCAGGACCTTCATTTCCTGATGGGGCACAACTCAAAATGAAGACAAACAGCTGTAAATATGTACTGAAAATTGGAACATGGAATGTATGAAGTATGAATCTGGGAAAATTGAAAGTTGTCAAAAATGAAATGGAATGCATAAAAATCAATATCTTAGACATTAGTAATCTGAAATGGACTGATATTGGCCATTTTGGATCTGATGACCACATGGTTTACTATGCCAGAAATGACAAATTGAAGAGGAATGGTGTTGCATTCATTGTCAAAAAGAACATATTCAGAACAGTCATGAGGTAAAACGCTGTCTGCCATAGGATAATATACATGCACTTACAAGGAAGACCAGTTAATACCACTATTATTCAAATTGATGCACCAGCCACTAAAGCCAGTGAGGATGAAATAAAAGAATTCTACCAACTTCTTCAATCTGAAATTTATCAAACATGCAATCAAGATGTATTGTTCATTATTGGTGATTGGAATGCAAAGGTGGAAACAAAGAGGAAGGAACAGTAGTTGGAAAATATGGCCTTGGTGATCTAGGGCAGAGCTCCAAAACTCGGAACCACAGAGATAGGAATATTTGAAATTTTTGAAGGCTTATAGCATGTGGAAATTGGAGTTGAAGTAAAAAAAAATCACATACTTTTGAATCTGCAGGGCAGGGCTCAGAGGCTCAGAGCCAACATCTTAGTCAGGACCAAATGGCAAGACCAAACAGAGGGAGCAGAAACACCATTGAAAAATGCCACAGGAACGTTGGGACAAAGGTGGACAACATACTTTGTCAGTTTTGCTTTGTTCTGATTTTCTTTTTTTGTTGTTGTTGTTGTTGTTTTGGTATCTGGTCATTGGCACACCCACTGTTTGCCCACTATCATTCTGGTAACTAGAGGGAGAGCCTGAGCGTGTGGTCACCCCCGACCCTCACCACTGGTGTGTTCTTCTGACACGCATGCGCACAGATACTCAGCCCAAGAAAAGCCCCTGAACTTTTCTTATTTGTTTGCTTTTTGTTCTGTTTTTTTTATCATGAGAAAGAGCAGGAGAGGGCTGTAGGGAAGGAAGAGAGTTTAAACGCAAAACAGGCCAAAGGATGGATTGGAGCCTAAGGTGTAGCATAACAACCAACACTGGCATTTTGGAATCTTTCTGGCAGCTTTGAAGGCAGGAAGCTGAAGAGAGGACATTAAAGTCATACTCATATTAGGCTACAGATTTTTTTCCTTCTTTTTCTTCTCTTCCTCCTCTCCCTTTTCTGTGATTAGAGACTGCAGTATTCAGTCTAGTTTTTGTTGTTGCTGTTTTTTAGTCTTTTTTCTTTCTTTCTTTCTCTCATTTTTTTTTTTTCCATTAGTGTTGTTTGGCTGTTATATGCCCACCCTTCTGCCTTTGGAGGACTCTTTGTCTCCCTATTACACAAGAAGAGTCAGCAACTGCTTCCATATAGTCAAGCTAAAATCACACTCTATAAAACACCAAAACCCAGGCAAGAACCAATACCAAATGCCATAAACCAGGGAAACAGACAACAACTGTGAAAGTTACTCTGAGTTAAGCAATAAGAATAGTGAAAAGGGAAGCCCACATCCTGATCACATCTTCCTGGAAGCAATCAGAAAACATAAAAAATACCAAAACATATACTCAATTAAGTATTAAGGCCACAGATAAACATTAAACATGTCCAAGAAGCAAAAGCAGATGACCATGTCAGCACATGTCCAGAAACAAGATAAAATATCTGAGACAGGGCTAGGGTGGAAGTGCAGTGAAGGTCGCGGTCAGCAATAACACAGAATACCAGGCAGAGAAGATCAAGGGCAGAGCTCCAAAACTCAGAACCACAGAGATAGGAATATTTTAAAGGGTTGAAGGCTTGTAGCTTGTGGAGTTTGGAGCAGAAGTAAAAAATTGCATACTTTCGAATCTGCCAGGCCGGGCTCGGAGACCCAAGCCAACATCCTGGGCAAGACCAAGCAACAGGACAAAACAGGGGAGCAGAAACACAACAAAAAACACCATGGGAACCTTAGGACAAAGGTGGACAATACACTTTGTCAGTTTTGCTTTGTTCTGATTTTCTTTTTTTCTTTGGTATCTGGTAATTGGCATGCTCACTGTTTGCCCACCTCCATTCTGGTGAATAGAGGGAGTGCCTGAGCCGATTGGCCACCCCCCACCCTCACTGCTGGTGGGTTCTTCTGCCACGTATGCACACAGATACTCAGCCCAAGCGGAGGCCTTGAACTTTTATAATGTTTCCATTTTGCTCTGTTTTTTTTTTATCACAGGAAAGAGTAAGAGAGTGCTGAAGGGAAATAAAAAGAGTTTAAAGGCAAAACAGGCTAAAGGTTGGATTGGAGCCTGGCAACTTAGAATCTCGGGCAGCTTTGAAGGCAGGGATTTAGGATTTTAAAGCCATACTCATATTAAGCTACAGATTTTTTTTTTTTTTTTTTGCCTTCTTTTTCTTCTCTCCCTCTTCTCCCTTTTCTGTGATTAGAGACTGCAGTATTCAGTCTTGCTTTTGTTGGTGCTGCTTTTTTTTTTTTTTCTTTTTCCTCTTTTTTTCCCCCCACTGGTGTTTTGCTGTTATATGCCCACCCTTCTGCCTTTGGAGGACTCTTTGTCTCCCTATATTACACAAGAAGAGTCAGCGATTGCTACCATATAGCCAAGCTACAATCACACTCTATAAAACACCAAAACCCAGGAAAGAACCAATACCAGCTGCCATATACCAAGGAAACAGTCAACACCTGTGAAAGATACTCTGAGTGAAGAAATAAGAAGAGTGAAAAGGGAAGCCCACATCCTGATCACATCTTCCTAGAAGCAATCAGAAAGCATAAAAAATTACCAAAACACATACTCAATTAATTAAGGCCACAAATAAACATTAAACATGTCCAAGAAGCAAAAGCAGATGACCATATCAGCACATGTCCAGAAAAAAGATAAAATGTCTGAGACAAATGACCTAGAAATAGACCTGGAGTCCATTCTGGAAGGAGGGCAGGCTTTAGAAATGCCTGAGAAAGACTTCAGAAAAATGATTATAAAATGTTTCAAAACACTTTACAATGGAGTTGAGAAAAATAAGGAAGAAGTCAGGAAAGTGCTACAGGAACAATCAAAAAAGATAGATACAGCATTGGAAACAAGTAAAAACCTAAAGAAAGAGGTCCAAACAATCACTAACAAAGTAAGAGAAATATAGAACACTCTGAAAGGGCAGAGGAGTAGAATAGATGAGATGGAAGGTAGAACCAGTGAGCTGGAAGACAAATCTCTCAATACCACTAAGATAGAAGAACAAACACAAAAAAGGATAAAAAATTCTGAGGAAGGTATAAGATTCATGTTGAACAACATGAAGAGGAATAACTTAAGAATTATTGGCACTCCAGAACAAGAAGAATCACAAGTCCATAGAAGAAATAGTTCAAGAACTGCTGGAAGAAAATTTCTCTAACATCCTGAAAAGTGAAAAGATAAACATTCAAGAAGCTCAATGAACTCCAGGAAGGGTAGACCCCAAAAGAAAATCACAAAGACATCATAGTCAAGCTCTCCAAACTCAAAGATAAGGAGACACTTCTGAAAGCAGCCAAGGAAAACAGAAGTGTCACATACAAAGGTATCAAGTCAGATTAAGTTTGGATCTCTCAGCAGAAACCATGCAAGGAAGAAGGCAATGGGGAAACATATATAAAACCTTAAAAGAAAAAAAAATGCCAACCAAGAATCCTTTATCCAGCAAAGCTATCAATCAAATATGATGGTGTAATCAAAACATTCCAGGATAAACAGAAGCTAAGGGATTTTCCAAAGCCAACCCTGAGGTACAAAACATCCTAAAGGGAGTTCTGTGGACTGAGAACCAACAAGAACAGACAACAACCAGAGATTGACATATGTGGCTGCAGCTCCCAGAATTAAGTCAAGAGAAGGAAGATTTGAGAATAGAACAAAACTATAAGAACAAATTCAGAGAATCTGGGAGGCCAGTCTATGATCAAAACAAGTACAATGTAAAGGAGGGTGGACACGTGGGAACAGAGATCCAGGTGGTGAGAAGGTCAGGTCGATTACAGGATAGAGTAGACTGCACTAAATGGAGAGAAAAGTTGATGGACTGTAAGGCAACCTCAAAGAAAATTAACACTTCACAACATACCAAGAGAATGAAAATCCAAAAAGAAAATGGATGCATTGTGTTATGGTGTTGGAGGAGAATATTGAAAGTGCTGTGTGCTGCCAAAGGAACCCACAGATCTGTGTGGGAAGAAGTCCAGACAGAGTGCTCCTTGGAGGCCAGGATGGCCAAACTTCGTCTCTTATATTTCAGACATAATGTCAGGAGGGACCAGTCTCTTGAGAAGGCTATCAAGTTTGGGAGGGTAGAGGGTCAGAGAAAAAGAGGAAGACCCCAGCGAGAGGGATTGGTCAAGTGACAGCATCAATGGGCTCAAGCTTGGCAACGATAGTGAGGTTGTCCCAGTATCAGGCAGTGTTTCGTTCTGCTGTGCATAAGGTCTCTATGAGTTGGAACCGACTAGATGACACCTAACAACAACAACAACAAATGAGTTCTGATCATCAAGCCTGTTCAATTCTTATGTCAATGTTTGTTCTGTTCGTTTTTGCTATTTTTTTTTTCATGGACAAATTTTAATACCTCTTCTGCCATCTGTTTTTGTCTTATATTTCTTTCTTGATTTTTGAATGGCCTTTTACTTTATTAATATATGATATCCTTGATGTCATTTCGCAACTCATCTGGTCTTCTGTCATTAGTGTTAAATGCATCAAAGCTATTCTTGAGATGGTGTCTAAATCCAGGTTGAATATACTTTAGGTCATGCTTTGATTGCCATGGACTTGTTTTAAAATTTTCAGCTCCAATTTAAACTTGCATATTGGTAACTTCTGGTTGGTTTTGTAGTCTGCCCTTGGCCTCTTTCTCACTGATGACATTGAGCTTCTCCATTATCTCTTTATGCAAATGTACTCAATGTTTTTCTTTTGTATTTCATCTAGTCTGGTCCTTGCATGTAGTTGCTGTTTATGTTGTTGGAAAAAGGGTATTTCCATTCAAAATTCTATCATGTAATCTGCCCTATCATTTTTATCACTAAATCCATGTTTTCTAATTAGTGGTTCTTCTTTGTTTCCAACTTTTGCATTCTGTTGATTGGTAATTATCAGTGCATCTTGATTGCATGTTTGATCACTTTCATACTGCATAAGTTGACAAAAGCCTTCAATTTCTTTCACTTTGGCATTAGTGCTTAGTGCATATATTTGAAAATAGTTGTATTAACTGGTCTTCCTTGTAGGTGTATGGATATTATCTTATTATTCATATTTTTTTACATCATGATAAGTACTGAAATGTATTTTTTGGCAAAGAGTGTAATGCATTCCTCTTCAATTTGACCTTCCTGGCACAGTAGAGCATATGAGTGTCTGATTCAAAATGGTCAATAATAGTCCATTTCAGCTTACTAATGCCTTGGATATCAATCAGACCTTACATACACAATTTTGTTTTGTTCCAATATAACCTGATTAGATTATTTGAATTTACAAATCAGAAACTGAATCCCTGATGTTAAGTGATTCTCATAGCTAGTAACTGACAGATTGAATCAAAGCATGTCTGATTCCAAAACTTTTAACTAGATTAACTTATTTCAAACCTTTTTAGGTATAGCAACCAATTTTTCTCCTAAATAATCATTGCTATATAATGAAATAAAAATCCAAGAGGGTCTGGAATAATAGCCCATATGTCTTTCTATACTTCATTCTTACTCTGAAACATTATTCAGTTTCCAAGTTGGAAGATTAAGTAACTTTCATTAACATAATATTCAGATAATATGGTTGGAGTTACTGTGCAGTGGAAAATGAAAACCTAACTTGCAAAATCTTTATGTATCATAATATAGAAAGGCAAAACTCAATAAAAATACAGAGACACAAATGCATTTCTGGTAAAAACCTACAGACATAGGAAATAGATACATTTTTTTTTTTTAAATTGTGTTTTGGACACTCCAAGTTGGATGTTCTTGATAATCAGGCAGTTCTATCAATGTGTCTGGAGCTCAGAGCTGGAGTCAGGGCTAGGCATTTAAATTTGAAGATTCATCAAAATAGAAATGGTATTTAAAGTCATGAGAAAGGATGAATCACCTCAGGAAAAAGTGTTGATAACAAAGAGACATGTAGTGAAGACAGAATCATGAGGCATAATCATGTGATAACTCATATGTAGTGTTCAGAATTTCTGTCTGTTCAACACACACATACACACACACACAAACACACCCATAAAAGTTGGCAGTCCAGACCTAGCACAACCATAAGAGAAATACCTGGTGATCTGCTTCTGTACAGGTTTCATCAAGAAACTAGAGAACCCTGCAGGACCGTTCTATTTTGTTGCACATACGGTCGCTATGAGTCCAAAGTGGCTGAACATTGTCTTTGAGGTAACAACAATAACAGTTGAATTTAAATATTCCATATACTTTTTTTTTTTTAAGCCTTTTATTGTGAAATGTGTGGAGGTTTACAAAGCAGATCATCAGTTTTACATTCAACAATTCATACACATTTTGTTTCATCTCATTGATTATAATGTTTTACATGCAACCTCATCTATCCCTCTTCCTCTCTGTTTCCTGTTTTCATTCTTCCTTCTTCCCTAACCCTTACAAACTTTGTCCTTGGGTAAATGCTGCTCTTTTGATCCCAAATGGTTGATTAGGTTAAGGTGTGCTGCACACCACCCTAATGTTATTGCTCAGTTTATAGATCTGTCTATTTTTTGGCTGACAGTTGATCAATGGGGGTGAGTTCAATGCCATATCTGAAGGACCATAGTCTTAAGGGTTCTATCAGTCTCTTTCAGATCAGTAAGCATACTCTTTTTTTTTATGATTTGGGGCTTTCCCCCACATTTCCGCCCCCACTCTATCCAGAAACTTCTAATGTGATCCCTTACAGAACAGTTGGTAATGGTAGCTGGGCACCAATCATCTAGGTCTTCTGGTCTCAGGGTCCTGGAGGCTGATGTTCATGTGATCCATTAATTCATTGCACTAATTGTTTCCATGTATCTTCAATTTTCATCATTCTTTTTTCTACCAGACATGGAGAGACCAAGAATTGCACCTTAGATAACCACTCACAAGTTTTTAAATCCCTAATTGCTACATACCAAAATAGGGTATGGAACATTGTCTCTGAGGACTATGTAATGCCATTTGATCTTAGTGTCCCCCAAAACTATGATCCTGAGTTCCCAGGTGCAGTGACACATTTCTTCAAGGTGTTTGGTTATGTTTAAGAAGTTTTCATAACTTTGCCCCCAGTATGTTCCACCGCATTCATGAATATACCAGACACTGCACATACTTTTGTAGAAGTGTTGGTGTGGTGCTGTGGGTTAATGCGCTGGACTGCAAAATCGGTTTAAACTGAAAGGTCAGTGGTTCAAACTCACCAACTGTTCCTCGGAAACCCTATACAGGGTCACTATGAGTCAGAACCAATTTGAAGGTACTCAACAACAACAACAAAATACTTATATAGGAGTCCTGGTGTTGTACCATAGGAAAAGCACTGCACTGCAAGGTTGGTTTGAACTGCAAGGTTGGCACTTCAAACCCACCAGCAGCTCCTCAGTAACCCTATTCAGTTGGAACCAACTTGCCGGCATTTAAAAACAAGAAATATTTATATAACATCGCTTGTAAAGGACAGACTATATTAATAGGCACAATAACTTATTTTTGAAGTTTTTATAGTGCATTGAGTGAAAGTTTACAGGGCAGACCATCAGTTTTACATTCAACAAACCGTACACCTTGTTTCATTACAATAATTATAATCCCCTCCATGTACCATTAGATAACAGTATTTCTCTCTATTTACTTTAGTACTCTCTTTCAGGAGTCTGTGGAACGTGGTTGAACTCAGCCCATTTCTTCATTGCTGCCTTTCCCCCTCTTCCACTCACCATTAGACCAGTGGGGTCACCAGCAAGCTTACATGCCTGCTCATGTGTTCCCTTTAAGTTTGAGTCTTGGGGGGCGGGGAGGGTTATCCTAAAGGGACTTGAATACTTGCTTTTATGGCTTCCCGGTGAACAACTTGTTTATTCTTATAGTAGCCAGTCATACTAGCTATCTTATCTTTTTTTTTTTTTTTTTTTTTTCTAGTGTTTTATTGTGAATTATGTGATCCTTTATATGGGAGAACATTGACTTTACATTCATCTTATTGTTTATCATTTCAATGTCATGGTTATAATCCCCTCCATGCATCATCTACCAACCAAAAGGTATACCCTGCAAGCCTTCCCCCTAGCCATCAGCACACAGCCCCTCTCCCTCTCTGGGTCTAGAGTCCCCAGTTGCTCCTTCACTCCATGTCATCATCTCTGCCTCCATCTCTGGTATCACTGTTTCTCTGGGTAGGGTCCCACTCTCCGCTCTTCTCCCTTGATGGTCCCAAGGACTTTCGCTCCTGGACTGCAAAGTCCATCACTCCCCTCCTTTTGCTACAAAACATCCATCTTTACATTTCCAACCCTCACAGACAGTCCTGATAACAATTATTCAGTATTGTACCACAGGAGAACTAACCCCATCTCCTTTCATCAGCCCCACCCAGACAGATTGGATACTATTCAGTGGAAATTCTACCTTTCTCTGCACCCTCTGGATCTAGTCATTTTTACATTTTATCCTGTGTTCTCCTAAAAAGATTCAAAGTGGCAATAAGCTTTGTAAAACTAGGGGGTAAATCTTAAACTAGCCCCTAAACAGGAGTCCTGGTATGATGCTGTAGGATAAGCAATAGACCACAAGGTAGTTTGAATCACTAGGTGGAGAGTTCAAACTCACCAGCCACTCTTAGACAGCCACTCTGTCTCTATGAGACAGAACCTACTTAATGCCACTTAGCAACAACAACAACAAACAGGATGTAGTATTTAGAAGAGGTGTAGAGAGGGGAGGAGAAGGAGTGAGATATGAAGACAGTGGAGACAACAAGGCAAGCAAAGGCATAAAAACAGAACACTAGAGAAGTATGTTCAGGGAATAAGAATCTAGGCTCCCTCTTGAAAGCTTGCAAGCCAGTCACTTCTTGCCTTTGTAGCCCCCTCATTTTGGGTAGCCAATGTCCAAGTTGCCCATTCCTGTCTATTCTGTGTATGGAGGGGTTGGGAATGACCCTCGCTATAAAGATTTGTTCCCTCTCTTGAACTACTGCATCCATAGGTGCAGGTCAAGTTCATCAAATTGTTTCAGATTACTCTTTTTTTTCCTCTTCTTTCTTCTTCCAGTTGAGCTCTGATCATCCAGTCACTAAAGCCAGGTCAAGTAGTTATTATTTGCAAGTGTGGGTGTTCTTGTGCATATGCAATCTCTTCTTATCAGCTGGACACTTCACTCTCCACTCTAGTCCTCTGTGGCTATGTCACTGATTCTGGGCCCAAGAGTCCCCAGGTCTTGCCACACTGCTGGCCAACCAGATCTCTACCCGGGCTCATAGGAGTCTACGGAACATTGTAGAGTTTAGCTTGCAGCTTCATTGTTGTTTTTCCTAACTTCCCCTAATCGATGACGAACATGGTCACCAATCAGAGCACATGTCTGCTTGTGTATTCCCATTGAGTTTTAGTCTTGGAAGGGGGTTTGCCCTGAGAGGACCCAACCACTTTCCTTCATGTTTCCTGGATGAGCAACGTGCTTGTTCTTGTAGTTATCAGTCAGACTGCCGTTACTGTTTTGTGTTTTTCCTGTTGCACTTTCTTTCAAGAAGTATCTTCTGTTCTTCTAGCCCCTCCAGGCTGGTCAGCTTGTCCTTTCCAGTAGAAATTTTTCACCTAAGAAGATACTAAATGGGGTTCAGGATTCTACTTATGGTCTTATGTAATGTAGAGGCTCCAAAGGAAGCCTCCTTCACTGGGCACGTTGTAACCCCATTTTAGGTATTCCAATCAGTTATAGGCAGAAGATGGACTTACAAGCTTTCTATGGTGATATTTCTGTCTATTCCTTTCTCTGTCCCTCAAGTGTCTATTTTATAATGGTATGCAAGGGAAACCAAGATTCAAAAGATACCCAAGCATCTTAACATTATTTCTCCCCTTTTTCCCATTCCAACCATGTCTCAATCCTTGTATCCCAGAACCCTGTTTTTCTAAGGTTGTGCATACATCATTATCTACATCTGTCCCACTTAGCCTATGCAAACCTGCCTAATTGTTCTCCCATCTGCCTTGTTCTTCCATTCTCCTCCCCCTTCTTATGTATTGCCCCCCTCCCTAGCACCCAAACTATCCTGTGTCTCTTCCCTACCCTGTGCTCCACCTTCCCCTCCCTTCCGTCACTCCACCCTCCACATCACAGGAACTAGCAAATAATCTCCCCCTCCTTTAGTATGGGTTCTTTTTCTTAGTCTTTTACAATAGTGGTTCTATGCAGAATTTCTCCTTTTGTGACTGACTAATTTCACACAATATAATGTCCTCAAGGTTCATCCATGTTATGCCATGGCTTTCAGCTTCCTTGTTGTTCTTCAAGGTCGCATAATATTCCATTGTGTGTATGTACCACAGTTTGTTTATCCATTCTGCAATTGATGGGCACTTAGGCTATCTCCATCTTTTTGGTATTGTAAATAGTGCTCCTATGAACATTGATGTGCATTTATCTATTCATGTTATGGCTTATATTTCTTGTGGGTAAATATCAAGTAGAGAAATCGCTGGATCATAAGGTATTTCTATCTTCAACCTTCTGAGGAAGTGCCATATTGCTTTCCAGAGT